>NW_024070213.1:108416401-108601970 GCF_014754425.2 Oryx dammah | reverse complement strand
CAGGCTCTACTACAAAGCCACAGTCATCAAGACAGTATGGTATTGGCTCAAAGACAGACATATAGATCAATGGAACAAAATAGAAAGCCCAGAGGTAAATCCACATACATATGGACAACTTATCTTCGACAAAGGAGGCAAGAATATACAATGGAGTAAAGACAATCTCTTTAACAAGTGGTGCTGGGAAAACTGGTCAACCACTTGTAAAAGAATGAAACTAGATCACTTTCTAACACCGCACACAAAGATAAACTCAAAATGGATTAAAGATCTAAATGTAAGACCAGAAACTATAAAACTCTTAGAGGAGAACATAGGCAAAACACTCTCCGACATAAACCACAGCAGGATCCTCTATGATCCACCTCCCAGAATTCTGGAAATAAAAGCAAAAATAAACAAATGGGACCTAATTAAAATTAAAAGCTTCTGCACAACAAAGGAAAACATAAGCAAAGTGAAAAGACAGCCTTCCAAATGGGAGAAAATAATAGCAAATGAAGCAACTGACAAACAACTAATCTCAAAAATATACAAGCAACTCCTGCAGCTCAATTCCAGAAAAATAAACGACCCAATCAAAAAATGGGCCAAAGAACTAAATAGACATTTCTCCAAAGAAGACATACGGATGGCCAACAAACACATGAAAAGATGCTCAACATCACTCATTATTAGAGAAATGCAAATCAAAACCACAATGATGTACCACTTCACACCAGTCAGAATGTCTGCGATCCAAAAATCTGCAAGCAGTAAATGCTGGAGAGGGTGTGGAGAGAAGGGAACCCTCCTACACTGTTGGTGGGAATGCAAACTAGTACAGCCACTATGGAGAACAGTGTGGAGATTCCTTAAAAAATTGCAAATAGAAATGCCTTATGACCCAGCAATCCCACTGTTGGGCATACACACAGAGGAAACCAGAACTGAAAGAGACACATGTACCCCAATGTTCATTGCAGCACTGTTTATAATAGCCAGGACATGGAAACAACCTAGATGTCCATCAGTAGATGAATGGATAAGAAAGCTGTGGTACATATACACAATGGAGTATTACTCAGCCATTAAAAAGAATACATTTGAATCAGTTCTGCTGAGATGGATGAAACTGGAGCCGATTATACAGAGTGAAGTGAGCCAGAAAGAAAAACACCAATACAGTATACTAACACATATATATGGAATTTAGGAAGATGGCAATGATGACCCTGTATGCAGGACAGCAAAAAAGACACAGATGTGTATAGCGGACTTTTGGACCCAGAGGGAGAGGGAGAGGGTGTGATGATTTGGGAGAATGGCATTGAAACATGTATAATATCATGTAAGAATCGAAATGCCAGTCTATGTCTGATGCAGGATATGACACGCTTGGGGCTGAAGCGCGGGGATGACCCAGAGAGATGTTGTGGGGAGGGGGGTGGGAGGGGGGCTCATGTTTGGGAACGCATGTACACCTGTGGTGGATTCATGTCAATCTATGCCAAAACCAATACAGAATTGTAAAGTAAAAATTAAAAATAAATAAATAAATTTAAAAAAAGTTTCATGAACATGGAACAAAAGGTTACTCACATACTGCACATGAAAGGGCTAAATGACATAATCATTTTGGGAAACATGTTAGCAGTGATTTTGGTGGGTTTTTTTTTTTTTTTTTTTGCTAATATTTGTAATAACCAAAACTTGGAAACAACTCAAATACCATTTATCAAGATGGTGGATAAAAATTATTTTCATTCATAAGATAGAGCACTACTTAATAATAAAAAAAATCTGAGCCACATGTACATGCAACAATATACATGCATCTCAAAAACAGTATTTGAGTGAAAGAAACCAGACAAAAATATACTTTCTATATGGTATGTTTTATACGAAATTCAAAAATGTATTATCAGTAAAAATATGAGGAGAGAAATTTACCTGAAGGGTAGTACAAGTAAACCTGTTGGGATGATGGAGATATTCTATACTTTCATTGCAATATTTCTTATATGGTTCTATGTACATTCATGAAAATGCATAGGATTAAACTTTGAAGACTTCTATTTTGCACAGACATAAATTTTGCCACAATGAAAACAAATGTTTATCTAGAATATGACCCCAATTTTTTTAATGGTTTAATTTTACAATTTTCTCTAACAGTAGATATATGTAAGAATTTAGTTTTCTATGTTTCAAATTTCATGATGTTTCTGTTTTGAAGAATACTATTTTAAGTAGAAAATAAGTTGCCAATTAAAACATAGCAATTTTAAATGTAGTTGTACAAAACAAGACTAAGTGGCTATGAAACAGGTATAAATGGATTTTAAAAATTAGAAAAAATATTTTTAAATTATATTATGGTATTGTGGTGATGCTGTAGACAATTTGAATGTTTTCTTCCTTGAAGGGTATCAGATTTTGCTTAGTAAGATCAATTACTATCAGATAATTAATTTTAACTTGTCAGACTGGGGTGTGTGTGAATAGCTTTAGTTTTACTCATTTGAACATAGATTCGACAGCTCTCAGCCAAAGACAGGTGGGAACCTCTATGTAGACTCTGTGCCCATCTCTCTGAGCAGCTTTCTCCTTTTGGGTCTCCGCTCAAACTTGTTTTCAGTAAATTCTGTCTACTTCAGTAACATCTCTGATATCTGCTCTCTCAACTTAGCAAGACTTCTGTGCTCTACTTAAACCCATCTTTGTGTAGCATAATATAGAAAGAGACTGCTGCTGCTGCTGCTAAGTCACTTCAGTCGTGTCCGACTCTGTGCGACCCCATAGACAGGAGCCCACGAGGCTCCCCCGTCCCTGGGATTCTCCAGGCAAGAACACTGGAGTGGGTTGTCATTTCCTTCTCCAATGAATGAAAGTGAAAGTGAAGTTACTTAGTGTCCGACTCTTCACAGCCCCATGGACCTCAGCCTAGCAGGCTCCTCCATCCATGGGATTTTCCAAGCAATACTAGAGTGGGTTGCCACTGCCTTCTACAGGCATAAAACAAGAGCAAATCTGATGTGTCTCCCTTCTCTTGAGAAGGATATATGTAAGCAGTTTTCTCTAGTATTTTGTCCAGTTTTATAGTTGTTTGCAGAAGCAGCAAGTCTAGTCTTCATTAGGGGCCTCATCATTAGCTTTTACACTATATTGTAAATTGATAATAATTGGTATTTATAAAATGTTTTTCTCCACTCTTAAAATATTTTATTCCAAGATAATGCACATATGTCCCAATTTTTAGCTTTGGTGTGTGTGTGTGTTTCTTTTTTCTTTTTTTTTTTGGTGGGGAGGGCTTTCCTGCTAGCTGAGCTGGTAAAGAATCTGTCTGCAATGCAGGAGAACCCTGGTTTGATTCCTGGGTCAGGAAGGTCCACTGGAGAAGAGATAGGCTACCCACTCCAGTATTCTTGGTCTTCCCTGGTGGCTCAGCTGGTAAAGTATCCGCCTGCAATGTCAAAGACCTGGATTCAACCCCTGGGTTGGGAAGATCCCCTGGAGAAGGGAACGGCTACCCACTCCAGTATTCTGGCCTAGAGAATTCCATGGACTGTATAGCAACTTGAAGGATAGTAATATTCTATAGCAATAGTAATTATAGTAATTATATTCTATATCAACTCCTTGAAGGATAGTAATTATATTCTATAGCAATAAAGTAGTAAAGAGAGATATTAAATATTGGAGTAGTAAGTTAGGATGATGAAAGAGGAGTAGTGTTACAGGGGGTGATATAAACAAAACCTAGTGAAGAGGATATTATGTTTTGGAGGCTACCTGCATGTGTGCATACTCAGTCGCTCAGTCATGCCTGACTCTTTGCAACCCCATGGACTGTAGCTCACCAGGCTCCTCTGTCCGTGGGATTTCTTAGGCAAGAATACTGGAGTTGATCACTATTTCCTCCTCCAGGGGATCTTTCCAACCCAGGGAAGCAACCCAAGTCTCCTGTGTCTCCTGCATCGGCAGGCACATTCTTTACCACTCCACCACTTGGAAAGCCTGCAGAGGTTACTGCAGTCTCTAAATAACATAATGATGTGGAAATAGGGGAAAGTAGAGGGCAAAGGATAGGAAAGCTCTGCTGGTTTTATTTATTTATTTGCCACACTTCATTTCAAAAGTCTCTTTTTTATAAAGATTATAGAAATGTGAACATTGGCATAGAGTGAAAATAGATTATTTCATCAAGGATAAGGAGAAATAAAATTTAGATCAAAGAATTAAAATCTAAAATCATGTTAAAGGAGACACAAATATGGCTATTAGATTCCTAGGAAATAAAGAAAGAAAAGTGAACATAGTATCTGTAATGCTGAAAGAGAACCTAGATGGAGAACAAACGAGTGAGTGAGTTTTTTCATCCCAACATCAAAGAAAGATTTCTCAAATGGATTCTTACAGAGGTACCACATTTAATCATGTACTCTGATAGCACCTTTATATTAAAGACAGGCACACAGTTTGCTCAAGTAATATAATTATTTCTTCTGATACTCAGGGGTAGTGTTCTTTCCTTTACAATTTATGATGCTCATCCATTCCAACAGAAATGTATTGACAAATATTATGTTTTATTAGATAAAGATTGCATGGAATGGTGTTTTTCATTTGCAATATTTTGTTCTTATTATTGTAAATACTCTTTTTTTTTCTTTTTTGCATATTCAGCCATATTAATTCTTCTATGTGTACACCATGTTGATATATGACTGGCTGACTGACTAAATGAATGACTGGATGGATGAGTTGGGTGGACAAAAAAATACTAAAATTCTAGTAACTTCCTATGTAGGAAACAAAAATCTCTTCCTTGTAATGACAAAAATTCATGTACCAGTATGCCAGTTGGCCAAATGGGAGATTTAGGAGCAGTAATCTTCCAGAAAAATACTGGATCAAGGATTATAATTGACCTTTTTGATATTTATTGTAGTTCAGTCTTCTCACTTCCTAGCTATCTCTAAAGTCTGAAATGTTGGGACTATGCTAATCTCAACAGGAACTTTATAGCTTCAGCCTTCCCAGATAGAAGAGCATATTTGCATAGCATGAACTTTATATTGACTCTTATGTTTCCTCAGATAAATGTCTCTGATATATTTAAAAATGAATAAAATCCATCTCACAAAAGTGAGGTGGAAAATTAAAGACAAATTTTTATTTTCATTACTTCTAAATTCCAAATGTACCATCTTGGTAGGGCATGAAAGTTTTAAAGCTTCTGACTCACATTTTTTTATTGTAATCCCTCACTGGATAATCTTACATTGGGAAGGTAACAATGAATATAGATTTTAATTATCTTATTCATCAGTTCAGTTCAGTTGCTCAGTTGTGTCCAACTCTTTGTGACTCCATGGACTACAGAATGCCAGGGCTTTCCTGTCTATCACCAACTCCCAAAGTTTACTCAAATTCGTGTCCATTGAGTCAGTGATGCCATCCAATCATCTCATCCTCTGTCATCCCCTTCTCCTTCTGCCTTCAATCTTCAACATGTTCTTTATGTTACTGTTTATCATACATGAGTATGAGTAAAACCAATACAATATTGTAAAGTAAAAAAATATAATAATAATAATTAATTAATTTTAAAAAAAGGAAAAATTTAAATGACCACCCAAGGTAGAAATACCATAAAGAGATCAGGTAAAGGAGAAAGATTTTAAAATGAAAGATTTTAGTAACTAAAAGATTTTTACCAACATTTTCATGTGCAACTCTATTAAAAGACGTGCTACAGATGCTCTCATGCTCATAATTCTAGAAGCTAGACGAAATGCTTATCAAAGCAAGCTACAAAGCCATTTATATCATGACAAAGTGACTAGACAAGACTCATGGGAGAATGTCAGGAATTATAATCTAACATTAGAGGTGATGTTGTTCATGGCTGGATTAAATAACTGTGATTACTAAGCCATTTTTTCTCTGAATCATTGATTGGATGATTTATATGTATGCATTTCATAAAGCACAAGCAATCTTTAAATGTGTGATAAGTAATCCTACTTTGTCAAAGTTTCTTTTTTTTTTTTTTTAACTATAGTGCTGGATATTTTACTTGGTGTTGGATCTCTCTAAAGAGATAGATTTTGGTATCTTTGATACATTTGTGTATCAGTGGTAAGCAAGATTTATAAAATTAACAGAGAAACAACCAATATTTTCTATTTCCTGGCATATTTTACTGACTTTTTATCTAAAATGATTGAAAAGGTCATTTATTAAATGGTTTGTGGTCATTGCCTGATCTGATTGCAATTCTTTAACTTTTTATTTATGCCATTACTATTGATACATTTTGTTCTATATTCAAGTTTGGTCCTTGTATGTTTTCCTAGAAAATCACCAGTTGAATAAAATCTTAAAATGTATAATAATAGCATAAAATGGGCTTTTGGAGATACTGGATTCAGGAATTGATAACAGATGTGCCAAGAAACAAGATTCCCAAGTGGCTCGGTGGTAAAGAATCTGCCTGCAATGCAGAAGACCTGGGTTTGATCCCTGGGTTGGGAAGATCCCCTGGAGGAGGACGTGGAAACCTACTCCAGTATTCTTGCTGGGAGAATCCCCATGGACAGAGAAGCCTGGCAGGCTACAGTCCATAGGGTCTCAAAAGAGTTAGACATGACTGAGCATGCATGCACACATGCATTTGCCAAGATATGTGCCAAGAAAGAAATATTCCTTAATAAAATAAATTTGTACAGTGTAACAGGGAAATTAGAAATCAGCAGTATGCCATAACTTATCTGATCTTCTAAAATTTCCTAGTCAAAATATCTCCTTATTTTTGTTTAGTTTGAAATTTTCCAAACATACTTGAACATAGGTACTTCTACCATCACACAAAAACATAACTATAAATATACTATAAATCAAGGCTTTGTGGGACAGTGGTTTGGAAGCACTAGCATACAGTAGATATGAAAGCTGATCTCCCATACTCATTTATCTATTTACCGTATTGCTTTTGTAACTGTATGACTACATAATGAACAGACATCGCAAAATATATACCAATATAAATGTGAATAAAGCTAGGGAAAGTTTTTATTTCTCTACTTCCATTTGTGCTTCCTTTTCTAGAATGCTGAATTGAATGATTATTAACATATTTTTCCTTAATTATTAAGTAATATAATAATTTAAGCATATATGATTAGCTCTTAAGTGTAGATTTTACTACATAATTTGTGCTTTTTATTAACAATTTGTTTTTCAAATTCTGTGTTTTTGCTTCTCCTTTGAAACAATAATTGAGAGTATCTTTTTTTAATTTGATGGTGAATTAATGTTTCTTAAACTTTTTTCATTAATACCTAGTTTGTTACAGTAATTTGGTATTACTGTATTTGTAATTTGATAATTATTTGATATTATTATATTTAAGAGCTGATTAAAATATTCATCAAGTGTGTGCTGTGTTCAGTTGCTTAGTCATGTCCAACTCTGCGACCCCATGGAGTCCACCAGACTCCTGTGGCAATGAAACTCTTCAGGCAAGAGTGCTGGAGTGGGTTGTCATTTCCTTCTCCAGGGGATCTTCCCAACCCAGGGATTGAACCTGCATCTCCTGTGTCTCCTACATTGATAGTGGATTCTTTACCACTGAGCCATCTGGGAAGCACCCTTATTAAGCATAGCCTGGTTTATTATAAAGTATGTAAATATTTGCAAAAGTATATATTCTTCCCTTGCAGGGTTAAATATTTAATTTGAATCAATCTATATTAATAATTTATTCATTACACAATAATATTACTAAATTCATTCCAAAAATACATGAAAATGTCACAATTGTGATTGTTCCAGGTAAATACATGAAAAAAGAGAATTGTGAAAGAATCAAGGGTATTTGCAAAGTAATATTAATCTTAATTATGATCACATTATTTTAAACTCCCATCAATGTATCTCTTTTGCCTAATTGGTTTGCCCATGCTTTGAATGATACTTTGAACAATGCAACTACCACCACTTTTTTTTCAATTTTTATTGAGTTTATAATAAGTGTTTGCTTTAAATTGAGTCATTCATTCATTCACCATTTATTTACTGACTACCCATCATATTCCAGGCATTTTTCTTTGTACTATGGATTTTGTTGTTGTTGTTTAGTTGCTAAGTCATATTCAGCTCTTTTGCAACTCCCTCAACTGTAGCCCACCAAGCTCCTCTGTCCATGGGATTTCCCAGGCAAGAATACTGAAGTGGGTTGCGTTTTCCACTGTGGATATCATAGTTAATTAAAAAGACAAATCCCAAAATTCCTGCTCTTACTGAACTCATTTTCTTATCTCGTGGTACCATCTTTGTTGCTTTGATATTTGACACTAAAAGATAATGAAAGGTCTGTATTAATTTTGGCTTGTCCTTTTTATCTGTATACTTACTCAGTGTAAGTTGTCAACTTTTAATATTTGTACATCAGTTTCCTCAAGTTTATACTTGCCTAGTAAATTTTTACCTATACTTTGACTTTTTTTTTTACTTCTTTCTCCCAGTTCTTTGTTGATTTTCTCTTCTATACAGAATATACCATTCTTTTATATTCTACACTTTGTTCTATTTTAACTTTTTATTCTGTAAAGTCACTATCTATTGGTACACAGCCTCAAGTAGGCAGCTTTCTAGTCTCTGGGGAGAGAGTATCCAAGGTTCTTACTTCCCTGGAATTTACCTTCATGTGGGAAGAGGCAGATCATATTCTAGATATTATTAAGCTCTATGGAGAGAGTAAAGCAATCAAATGAGATAAAGGGGATATGAGATATTCTAAATAAGCAAGCAGGGAAGGTTTCTCTGAGCAATTGCTTCTTTCTGAATGAATATCCAGACACTCAAGAGATTTAAGAGAATAGAGTTGTAGGAAGAGGAAAGAGCAGGTACATAAGATTTACTGAAAGAAAGCCACTGTAGCCAAACTGCGTGGAGCAGATGGGACTGAGGTTAGAAGATGTGTGCCAAATACTTGAGGCCTTTGGGTTTGCAGAGTAAGTATGTAGGAGAATGTTCAAGGCTGTTTTGTTTTCGAATGTGACCTCAAATCTGAGAACAATCAGCTCAAGGTAACCTGTCATTTTAGATATAGAACTGTCAGGAAGAACATGCAAGAGAGGTGTCCAAATTGGTTCTGCCACTGTTAATAAATCTCCCACCACAAATTATTCACATACTTAGCAATTATTCAATGCTTAGCAAGAGCTAAGCATTCTTTAGAGAAGATAGTTACTCTGAGGAGGATAAGGAATTCTATGGAGTCTTCCTTTCTTCTGTAGCCACAGATGGTCATCCCCTCCCACAAAGAATGAAAGCTTCCAAGAGCATGCTCGGAAAGACTGACACGTGTCCTGGAATTGGAAAGGCACCGAACTGATGCCCCGCATCATGCCTGGAAAAACGTCTAAAGGCCAGAGTGGGCTGGAGGAGCCTGGAGTGACGGAGGTGAGGGCGACATGCGGGAGCACTGAGGTTCAGAGTTTGGCTGTGAGTTTCCCTGTGGAAACTTCCGAGAAAGGAAGTTAGGTGAAAGTCCTCCCAGATGGGGAACAACCCCAGTGATCAGATCCCTGTAGGGAGGTCCTCCTGAGGGCAGGATGGTGGGAAGGGCAAAACCAGTCCCTGGAGGCCGCACTGCACAGATCAGGATGCTGTTAGGGCGGGGTGGGGGTGGGGCGTGCAGTGACAGGATCTCCAAGAGCCTGCAGAAGCCCCTCACAGGCAGAAAAAGCAAATACAGCCAGATTTACATATCTGACAGGACCACAGTTCAGGTCGCTGGACTAGAGTAGCAGCTGCCACACAAAGCTGTGAGTCCTAGGAACTGCCCGCCCCTGCTGAGGGCTGGCTTAGCTGGAGGAGGAGGGAGCCACACTTGGCAAGACATCCCCTTTCCACTTGGTGGGTTGAGAAGAAAAGAAGTGAGGGGAGAAGAAAAGCTTTGAAAGGAAAGAGAAAATCAGCTTTTGCTTTATATCAAAGTGGACTCTCTCAATTAGAAAATGATGCTTTTTGTCAATATTGGAGAGTGACTGAAAAATGTATGAACTCTAGGTGGTATTTGGGAGAAGGAGTATGAAAAAGTCTATTTCAATCATTGCATTCCTACAGTTTTGGTTTTTTCAATAAACTGGCAAGACGTTAATAGACTTACTATATTTTAAAATCTCAATCTATTATTTTCATAAGTGATAGGACTAGTCCTTCTGCTTATGTTTATTTTTTATTTTTTTTAATTTTTATTTTTACTTTATTTTACAATACTGTATTGGTTTTGCCATACATTGACATGAATCTGCCACGAGTGTACATGAGTTCCCAAACATGAACCCCCCTCCCACCTCCCACCTCATATCTTCTCTCTGGATCATCCCTGTGCACCAGCCCCAAGCATCCTGCTTATGTTTAATTTCTATTTTTGTTGATGTTATCTGGAAAGCGATTTATATTTATATTTTAAAATTTATTTACATTCCTACAAAGAACAATGTTTAATGTTTGCATTAATTTTAGCCACAGGAATTAATTTTCAAACTGAATCCGTTGCTTCTGTGTCTCAACTGAAATCCTTTCAAAATCACAATCTCTTTGTTCTTCCTTCCCTCATGTCATTTATCATTTGTCAATTGAAGTATCTCTTTGATTAACGTTTTACAGAAAGTATATTGGCCTCCTAATGTCTGAGAATGACTTGGCTTTATCTTTGAAAAAGAATGACAGTTTGGTTGAATAAATATTTTTGAAAGTGCAATCTTTTTACTTTAAAAATTTTCTTTTTTTTCAGTTCAGTTCAGTCACTCAGTCATGTCTGACTCTTTGCGACCCCATGAATTGCAGCACGCCAGGCCTCCCTGTCCATCACCATCTCCCGGACTTCACTCAGACTCATGTCCATTGAGTTGGTGATGCCATCCAGCCATCTCATCCTCGGTCGTCCCCTTCTCCTCCTGCCCCCAATCCCTCCCAGCATCAGAGACTTTTCCAATGAGTCAACTCTTCGCATGAGGTGGCCAATGTACTGGAGTTTCAGCTTTAGCATCATTCCTTCCAAAGAACACCCAGGACTGATCTCCTTCAGAATGGACTGGTTGGATCTCCTTGCAGTCCAAGGGACTCTCAAGAGTCTTCTCCAACACCACAGTTCAAAAGCATCCATTCTTCAGTGCTCAGCTTTCTTCACAGTCCAACTGTCACATCCATACATGACCACAGGAAAAACCATAGCCTTGACTAGATGGACCTTTGTTGGCAAAGTAATGTCTCTGCTTTTGAATATGCTATCTAGGTTGGTCATAACTTTCCTTCCAAGGAGTAAGTGTCTTTTAATTTCATGGCTGCAGTCACCATCTGCAGTGATTTTGGAGCCCCAAAAATAAAGTCTGATACTGTTTCCACTGTTTCCCCATCTATTTCCCATGAAGTGATGGGACGAGATGCCATGATCTTCGTTTTCTGAATGTCGAGCATTAAGCCAACTTTTTCACTCTCCTCTTTTACTTTCATCAAGCGGCTTCTTAGTTCCACTTCACTTTCTGCCATAAGGGTGGTGTCATCTGCATATCTGAGGTGATTGATATTTCTCCTGGCAATCTTGATTCCAGCTTGTGTTTCTTCGAGTCCAGCATTTCTCATGATGTACTCTGCATAGAAGTTAAATAAGCAGGATGACAATAAACAGCCTCGACATACTCCTTTTCCTATGTGGAACCAGTCTGTTGTTCCATGTCCAGTTCTAACTGTTGCTTCCTGGCCTGCACACAGGTTTCTCAAGAGGCAGGTCAGGTGGTCTGGTATTCCCATCTCTTTCAGAATTTTCCACAGTTCATTGTGAGCCACACAGTTGAAGGCTTTGGCATAGTCAATAAAACAGAATAGATGTTTTTCTGAAACTCTCTTGCTTTTTTGATGATCCAGCAGATGCTGGCAATTTGATCTCTGACTCCTCTACCTTTTCTAAAACCAGCTTGAACATCTGTAAGTTCACGGTTCACGTATTGCCAAAGCCTGGCTTTGAGAATTTTGAGCATTACTTTACTAGCATGTGAGATGAGTGCAATTGTGTGGTAGTTTGAGCATTCTTTGGCATTGCCTTTCTTTGGGATTGGAATGAAGACACTTTTTCTAGTCCTGTGGCCACTGCTGAGTTTTCCAAATTTGCTGGCATATTGAGTGCAGCACTTTCACAGCATCATCTTTCAGGATTTGAAATAGCTCAACTGGAATTCCATCACCTCCACTAGCTTTGTTCATAGTGATGCTTTCTAAGGCTCACTTGACTTCACATTCCAGGATGTCTGGCTCTAGGTGAGTGATCACACCACGGTGATTATCTGGGTTGTGAAGATCTTTTTTGTACAGTTCTTCTGTGTATTCTTGCCTCCTCCTCTTAATATCTTCTGCTTCTGTTAGGTCCAGACCATTTCTGTCCTTTATCGAGCCCATCTTTGCATGAAATGTTCCCTTGGTATCTCTAATTTTCTTGAAGAGATCTCTAGTCTTTTCCATATTGTTGTTTTCCTCTATTTCTTTGCATTGATCACTGAGGAAGGCTTTCTTATCTCTTCTTGCTATGCTTTGGAACTCTGTATTCAGATGCTTTTATCTTTCCTTTTCTCCTTTGCTTTTCACTTCTCTTCTTTTCACAGCTATTTGTAAGGCCTCCCCAGACAGCCATTTTGCTTTTTTGTATTTCTTTTCAATGGGATGGTCTTGATCCCTCTCTCCTGTACAAACTCATGAACGTCCGTCCATAGTTCATCAGGCACTCTATCTATCAGATCTAGGCCCTTAAATCTATTTCTCACTTTCACTGTATAATCATAAGGGATTTGATTTAGGTCATTCCTGAAGGGTCTAGTGGTTTTCCCTACTTTCTTCAATTTAAGTCTGAATTTGGCAATAAGGAGTTCATGATCTGAGCCACAGTCAGCTCCTGGTCTTGTTTTTGTTGACTGTATAGAGTTTCTCCATCTTTGGCTGCAAAGAATATAATCAATCTGATTTCGGTGTTGACCATCTGGTGATGTCCATGTGTAGAGTCTTCTCTTGTGTTGTTGGAAGAGGGTGTTTGCTATGACCAGTGCATTCTCTTGGCAAAACTCTATTAGTCTTTGCCCTGCTTCATTCCATGTTCCAAGGCCAAATTTGCCTGTTACCCCAAGTGTTTCTTGACCTCCTACTTTCGCATTCCTGTCCCCTATAATGAAAAGAACATCTTTTTGGGGTGTTAGTTCTAGAAGGTCTTGTAGGTCTTCGTAGAACCATTCAACTTCAACTGCTTCAGCATTACTGGTTGGGATATAGACTTGGATTACTGTGATATTAAATGGAATATTACTGTCTCCAAAAAGGCAAATCCTTGACCAAGAAAACCTTTGTTCCTTTGTTGATCATTGTTAAAATCACATATGAAATAATGTCAAGTATGTAAAGTAAAAGTCTCTACAAAAGAGAAGACAGTTATTTTAAGAGTCTCTTTGTTACAGTGGCAAGCCTACTGTAACTAATAAAGTGTGACATTTGCATTCTTACTGTACAAAGATCTCTTTTAGATTTATGTGACCTCTTAGAACCTACTTTATAAAAAGATCAAGGACCTGTAAAGATCATTTATAAACACCAAGTTAAATCACGTTCAACCTCACTGGGAGAAAATTCAAATTTACTCAATGATGCAATTTTTAGAATATCAAAATGAAAAAAATTCATGTTCCTAATTTTGAGCCTATAATTCTATTCATATGTTTCTTAGGCATTACATTCAGTACATGGATATAGCTATTTCAATAAAGGTACAACTAATACATTGCATAAAATAAATGCTTTTGATCTGTATGATATTTTTATTAGAATACATATGGATGTAACTCCATACCAGATTTCCACAGAAATGGCCTAAAAGAAGAAAAAAAATATATGGAGGAAAATTTTATAGTAGCAAAAAGGTCAGTCTTGTGCAGCTTTAGTGAATTTATGTTAGTTATGCAGGCAGAATGAGCTTCTTATATGAAAGCACAGATCCAGGAGAAGCAATAAGGAAGACTCATAACTTCATTGGAAGAAGGCAATAGCACCCCACTCCAGTACTCTTACCTGGAAAATCCCATGGACAGAGGAGTCTGTCGGGCTGCAGTTGATGGGGTCGTGAAGAGTCGGGCACGACTGAGCGACTTCACTTTCACTTTTCACTTTCATGCATTGGAGAAGGAAATGGCAACCCATTCCAGTGTTCTTGCCTGGAGAATCCCAGGGACAGAGGAGCCTGGTGGGCTGCCGTCTATGGGGTCACACAAAGTCAGACATGACTGAAGTGACTTAGTAGCAGCAGCAGCATAACTTCATTACTGACCATTACAGATTTGAAGCAGAGGACACTTGTTCTTGAGACCAGCTCATGCAAGACAGAAGAAGTTTAAACTTGCATATAATACAGGTCTCAGAATGGGAAACAGAATAGATGAATTATAAGCAGTGATCAAATAAATGTAAGATGAAAACACTGCTAACCTGAAAAAAGTCCTTCAACTTCTTTGCAAAACGATTTTAAATAAGGTAAAGAGACACAAATCCTAGACAAAGTCTGGTAATAAAAAGATACATCAAAACAAAACAAAACTGTACCAATATACTTAGAACCCAAATCAGATTTTCAGCAGGCATCTGTGCAATACTGAGTATCAACAGAATGGGAAAGACTAGAGATCTCTTCAAGAAAATTAGAGATACCAAGGGAACATTTCATGCAAAGATGGGCTCGATAAAGGACAGAAATGGTATGGACCTATCAGAAGCAGAAGATATTAAGAAGAGGTGGCAAGAATACACAGAAGACCTCTACAAAAAAGATCTTCATGACCCAGATAATCACGATGGTGTGATCACTCACCTAGAGCCAGACCTCCTGGAATATGAAGTCAAGTGGGCCTTAGAAAGCATCACTACAAACAAAGCTAGTGGATGTGATGGAATTCCAATTGACCTATTTCAAATCCTGGAAGATGATGCTGTGAAAGTGCTGCACTCAATATGCCAGGAAATTTGGAAAACTCAGCAGTGGCCACAGGACTTGAAAAGGTCAGTTTTCATTCCCATCTGAAAGAAAGGCAATGCCAAAGAATGCTCAAACTACTGCACAGTTGCACTCATCTCACATGCTAGTAAGGTAATGCTCAAAATTCTCCAAGCCAGGCTTCAGCAATACATGAACCCTGAACTTCCAGATGTTCAAGCTGGTTTTAGGAAAGGCAGAGGAACCAGAGATCAAATTGCCAACATCCGCTGGATCATCGAAAAAGCAAGAGAGTTCCAGAAAAACATCTATTTCTGCTTTATTGACCATGCCAAAGCCTTTGATTTTCTAGATCACAATAAAGTGTGGAAAATTCTGAGAGAGATGGGAATACTAGACCACCTGACCTGTCTCTTGAGAAACCTATATGCAGGTCAGGAAGCAACAGTTAGAACTGAATATTTTGTTTGTTTGTTTAGTTTATCTTTTTATCCTTAGCTCAGTAATTTTAAGTGGGTTCTTAAAAAGACAGGAAAATATGTGTGAGTTGTAAGACTAAGGATGTGGCTCAAAAATCACATTTTCCCTTAGGAAAAATAGAAAGTCAGAACAAATATCTATCCAACCCACACGAGAAAAATGACAAATTGAGTGAATTCCCAAAGTCAAGAGCCAAACTGTATTAAAACTTTAAGAAGTTCTTTTATAATACAAGCCTCTTTTTTTTAAGGTTATAATTTTTCGTGTATTTTTCTCTGTAATGATCCATGAAGACAAGGTCGACTTCTGTTTTGATCATCAGCTCATCCCATTTCTTGGCAAAATATCTGATGCATGGTATCATGTTAAAATATTCATTAAAAATAACAACATCTTAAATTTTTAAAATATGTATGTTGTGTGTTGTTAATAGTATATTTAAAAAAAAACATATCAGTGGTATGTTTCCTGAGCCCTCGTATATCACTGAAAATTTCACTCTCTACTGTCATGGAAGACTTGGTTGTTTATAAAATTCTTGAATTTTAAACTTATTTGCTCAATATCTTTAACAGTAATTCTAGGGCCTTTTTGACATCTTTAAATTCAAAACTACTTCATTTTTGTCCATGGTTTATAGGCTTTGAAACAGGCCTATCTTTGTGAAATTTAAAACTTTTGCAGGACATATTTTGTTATGGATCTTATGTAATTTTGATGGGAGTATAGTGGTTCCAATTTATCTGTATACTTAATTCATATTTTAATTAAAACAATTTTCCTCATTTCTGTTAATATTATTCCTGTTATTTATTCTTCATGCATGTTTATAATTTTTTATTTACTCTCCAAAGAGGTATATCAAATATATGAAGAAATACAAACCTTCTGCTAAAGACTGTTGTAACTAGTAGTCATTTGTAAAGAGATAAAACTGGATTAATATCACACCATACTGCACAAAAAATTCCAAATGGATGGATTAGAGGTGAGAATGTGGAAACTTAAAACTACTGTGTGCTCGAAGAAAGCATGGGCAAATTGTTTTAGAACCAGAGAAAGGGAAGCACTTTTAATTACTAGATTTGAGTACATTAAAACTTGCTCTCTAGAAAACACTAATAAATAAAAATTATAATTACATACCAAGAAACGTTATTTGAGGCCTATTTGTTGTTCAGTCAGTAAGCCATGTCCATTTCTTTGCAACCCCATGGACCGCAGCATGCCAGGCTCCCCTGTCTTTCACTATCTAAACACAAAATGTTAATTGTCCTAATACAAATTATTCAGAGAAGAAGAAATGAAAATAACTCTTAAACATGTGAAGAGACAGAAAATCTTATGAAAATCTTATTCATAATAATGCAAATAATCATTAAAATCCTATTTCTAAGCTCTTTGATAAAAACCTACCAATCTGATAATAAACCCTGTTGTGTGGGAACAGGAAGGTCTAGTCATTGCTGATGGGAATGCAAAATAGTTCAACGCTTATGATGAAGAATGTGGCAAGACCTAGAAAAGTTGCTGGGCATTTACCAATTCACTGATAAGTACTTTTCCATGCATCTATTCCTAAGATGTACCAATAAAAGCATAACATTATTTGGGCAAATAACTATTGATTGTAGTATTACCTCTAGTGGAAAAGTATTGGAAATGGCTCATATCCTCCAGCTGGAGACTGCTTGGATAGTTACTTTCTGTCTACACCATCAAATATTAATACATTGTAGCTGCAAAATGGAATGACAAATATTTGGATAAATTGATATGTAGTAATTTCCAGGATATACTGCAGAGTAAAAAAAATGAAGATGCCAAACAATTTACATGGTAAGCCATCTTTTGTGCAAGAAATATACTAGTAATATATTCATATTTTCTTACATTTATTTACAAAAGTAATCACTAGATGATTAAATTTTTAAAAACAGATACCTGTAGAACTGTGGAGATTAAATGGTTTGATGAAAAAGTCATTGAATATAATTACTATTCCAATATTTTTGTTACAAATCTTAAATTTTTGGACTGAACGTTAGATTACTTTGGAAAATAAGGGAAAGGTATATTTGCTTTCTTTAAGGTGAAAATGTTCAGCTCTTTTTCAGGTCACAGTACCAATTTATTCTTAATTAAAATTTATTGGTTTTTTGGTTACTGGAAATTCTTCACTGAATCTGCCAGCAGGTTGACTTTGAGTCTTTCTTTTACAACATGATAATTTTCTTTTCCTGTCTTTTCATGACATCTTAAAGAAAAAAAAAATTGGAGAAGCTATGCATTATACTACTTAAAATTTACACAATAATTAAATTATGAATTTTTAATTAATTTGTTTTTATATATTTCTAAGATCTGACAAGATAAGTGCTATTCAATCTCATTTTTAAAATGGTCTTCTTAACCAAATTATTGTGAGAATGGTTTCAGAGTTGAGTTTAAATATGATACTGACTGTCCATCATTGTAAGAGAGAACCAGTCTATCCTAAAGTTTACTACTGGGTACTTTTTGTGATATCCAATTATGTATACCCAGTTTAAAAGTGGGAATTCCAACAGAATTCTTAGAAACACATTTCAGTAACTGGTAATCCTTATCATCAGGGAAGATTTTTATATGTCAGTTAAATCCCTATTGTTTCAATATGAATGAACTACTTGTTAGACTATCCCTCATTAACTGAGGTAGTTCAATATTAGTATTTTGTTGTATCTCTCAGGATTTATTTTTCTGCATATAAAACATTGCTTCTTTTTCAATTATTTTTCTTATATGCTTCAAAAATAATGTCATCTGAACATATATCATGAGATATAAATATATTCATGAAATATTTCATGAGATAAATTTCACTTACTAATATTATATCCCTTATATAACCACACTTATCATGCCTGAACAAGTTTCTAGTGGCCATTCAACTGGTGCTTTAAATCACTTAGTTATAATTTTTAAACTTATCACACAGAAAAAAAGTGCTAATCAAAAGAGATTATTCTAATTTTACTCTAAATCATTAGTAAAAGAAAGAAAATTAGGAAATAATATTTCTAATGAAAGTAACTTTACATAGAAAACTAGTTTGGCTATATAAAATTATCTTTTAAAGCATTCTGCATTGGAGATTATACATCTCTCAGGATATACTCCCTTCCCAATTGAATTAGAAAGAATTTTGTTAAATATATAATGTCAGTAGTTAAATGCATAAAAGGCAATACTGATAATGTGAACATTTTTCTAACATATATCAAGGTATATGTGGTTTGAAATTTTGACCTTATATTACCATAATAAGAGGAAAGGTTTTTTTTTTATTTTAAAAGAACATTATTTTGCTTCTAGACAAAAATTTGATAGCCCAAGAGAAATTAAAAATGAAGTTTCACTGATATCATGTATACATACTTGAAATATTGCTTTCAGAATCAGTTCTCAAGATTTGAAACAGATACATACTTTTGCTTGTTTTAATTTATCACTAGTTTTAATGCCATGTAATAGATTCTGAGTAAAAGTGTATTGGATTTAAAAAATGAATTTATTCATTTATTAAAATTAGCAAAATATTTTTGTTATGAAAAGATTCTGAAGCAAGCTACATCAGTGAAAGATTTAGTTTCCATTTATTTTAAGCTTAATCAATTTGTTCTTTGAAGAACTAGAAATTACTAATGTCTGGATCACATCATCTGCCTATAATTTTCAATTCAGTTCAGTGGATGTAAAAATGACTTTTTCTCTTGATAATCCTCCATATTGGACTGTAAAGGATTATTTTGCTTCAAGGGCTTATTATCAGTAGAAGTATAAGCAGAATATAAACTTATATTTTATACTAATACAGCTCCCCGTGGGTCTAAATCTGTGAAGGATAACTATTCCTTCTTCACAGATGGCCAGTGACCAAAGGCAGGGAGGGGAGAGGAAATTTCAACAATTAAGTATAAAAATTAGATTTTGAACTAATAAGCATTGAGTCTACTGTGATCACCCATCATGATTAAAATCAGAGATCTTTCAAGTGTCACTAATTTAAATAGGTCTTTTTGTTTTATAAAATCCCATTGACCATTCAGAATGACTGGATCAACTCTTTCACCTTATCACTGCACCAGTGCTCTAATTCAGTCATTGTAAATCAGTTCTTCCCATGTTCCTACAGCCTAAGAAAAACTGAATTTAAACACGGAAAAAGAGGATATTGTTAATAGAAACCAGAAAGATATATTTTATGCATTACTTTTACTTTTCTTCCTTCTAATTAACTTGGACTTTTCAATGAAAACAGATTGGAGAGCTGTTCTTTGTGTGAGATGGAGGAATGAAATACAACTGATGGTTGACTCTGAGATTTAAAAGCTTCTTTACAAATAGTGTGCCACTTCACTTTTGGAACAAGATACTGAGAGCGTAAATGCATTTATAGCTCATGAAATCTGATTGTCAGAGAAGATAAATTTAACATCGTGCTTCTGATTCCCAACATTGAGAGCTTCAGTTTCTAAGCCTGCCTTAGCTACTTTTGACAATAAAAGGAAAGAAAGGTGTAGATGGATTTTATCTGGGTCATACATATTTTATGTGAGCACTGTATATTCATTCATTCAATACAGATTTGTTGAGTTCTTATTATGATATGGTTACAGAAGATAGGCATTTGGAATACAATGATGAACAACGCAGATAAACTCTTTGCACCAGAAAATTAAACAAACTTACACACTAGAAAAAGGGCTATGTACATGGACTTCTAATTTTGGCTAAGACGGGGTATCTTGTAACACACAAATGTTCCACAAGAGAACAAAAAGAGAAGTCTGATTTTTTAAAATATATTTAAAAATTATAGACACTGAAGAACAACTGAGAATTTTATTGACATAATCACTGAGAAATAAACAATTATGGAGGTTAAACCAACAACATGTTATAGCTCTTTCATTTTCTCACGATTTTAAACATGAGGCAGAAGGACAAGCCCAGAGAAAAGGCCTCTACTAACGGGTAGAGAAACAGCACAGCTTCAGGCTGCTTTCTGGGAATACAAAGACACAAAGAAAACATAAGGAGCAGATATCTCAGTCAGATGGGTGGTACAGAAAACTGATACCAATACTCGTCAATTTTTATTTGAGATACTTGCCAAATTCAAAGCTAAATGGGACGAAAGATAAGAACCCAAGCACAAGCTATGAAAAATTTAAAAAAAAAAAATCAGTAGTCTCTACCTGTTAAGAAAACTGGGGTTAAAATTCAGAACCCAGCACTGAACATTCCACATATACCTGGAGGGCTACAGGTCAAGAAGTTTTCCACCTATGTTTTCTTCTAGAAGTTTATGGTTTTAAATGTTACATTCAAATCTTTAGCCCATTTTAAGTTGTGTGTGTGTGTGATGTGAAATAGTGGTTGAATTTCATTCTCTTGTATGCGGCTGTCCAGTTTCCCCAATGTTGTCTCTGAAAAGGTAATTTTTCCTCCATTGTATTTTCTTGGTTTTCATTTTAATATGAATTGTCTATTTATGCATAGGTTTATTTCTGTGCCCTCTATTCTTTTCCATTGATCTGTGAGTCTTTTTTTTATGCCAATGCCATATTATTTTGATTACTATAGCTTTGTAATATATTTTAAAACAGAGAGCACAAAGTCTTCAGCTTTGTTCTTCTTTCCTGAAATTCCTTAGGCTACCCTTAGTATGTTTAAGGTCTTTAGAGGTTCCGTGCACATTTCAGGATGGTTTGTTCTAAATCTGTGAAAAATGACACTGGAATTTTGACAGGGATTGCATTGAATCTGTACACTATTTGGGTAGTACAAACATTTTAACAGTATTAATACTTATAACTCATGAACACAGAATATCATTTATTTTCATTTTCTTCAATTTCTTTTATCAGTGTCTTATAGCTTCAGTACTATTGCTTGGAAAATCCCATGAACAGAGGAGCCTGGTAGGCTACAGTCTATGGGGTTGCAAAGAGTCGGACACAACTGAGCGACTTCACTTTCACTTTCACTTATAGCTTTAGTGTACAAATCTTTCACCTCCTTGGTTAAATGATTCCTAGGTATTTATTCATTTTGAAGCAATTGTAAATGGGGTTGTTTGCTTGATTTCTCTTTGTAGTTTCTTATTCATGTATAGAAACAAGACAGATTTCTTTATACTGATGTAAGATCCTGAAATTTTTCTGAGTAAATTGATTAGTCTTAAGTTCTTTGGTGGACATCTAGAGTTTTCTATATGTAGTATTATATCCTCTGCAAATAGTGACAGTTTTAATTCTTCCTTTCTGATTTGGATGCCTTTCCTTACCTTTCCTTGCCTAAATGCTCTGGCTGGGACATCCAATACTATGTGAATAAAAGTGGAAAGAGTGGGCATCCTTGTATTGCCCCTGGTAATCGGGGAAAAGTTTTCAGCTTTTCACCATCAAGTATGGTTTTACCTGTGGGCTTCTTATACATGGCATTTATCACGTTGTATTTCCCACTACACCCACTTTGTTGAGAGTTTTTATCATAAACAGATGTTGAATATTTTCAAATGCTTTGTCTGCATCTATGGAGATGATTGTATTATTTTTTCTCTTTTGTTAATGTGATATACTACACTGACTGATTTTGATCAATCTTTTATTGAACCATCCTTGCATCCATGAAATAAATCTCACTTGATCATGGTACATAATCCTTTTAGCGTATTGTTGAAGTCAATTTGCTAATACTTTTGGGAATTTTGCACCTGTATTCAACAGTGATATTGCTCTGTAACTTTCTTGTCTTGTGGCATTCTTGTCTGGTTTTGTATCAAGGTAATTCTGGCTGTATGATATGAGTTTGAAAGCATTCCTTCCTCCTCTGTTTTTGGAAGAGTTTGAGAATGGTTGGTGTTAACTCTCCTTTGAATGTGTGGTAGAGTTTACCAGAGAAGAAATCCAATCCTGGGCTTTTGTTTGTTGAAAGGTTTTTGATTAGTGATTTAATTTCCTTATTAGTTATTTGTCTGTTCAGACTTTCTATTTCTTCAGGATTCAGTCTTGGTAGGTTGTATGTTTCTTAGAATTTTTCTATTTCTTCTGTTGTGTCCATTTTGTTGGTATCTAATTGTTTGTAGTAGTTTCTTATAATGTTTTGTATAATTGCAGTATCAGTTATAGCATCTCTTTCATTTCTAATTTTATTTATTTAGGCTTCTCTCTATTTCTTGATGAATCTAGTATATGGTTTGTCCATTTTGTTTATCTTTCAAAGAACCAGCACTTAGTTTCAATGATTCTTTTTTTCCCATGAAGGGGTAGAAATTTAACTCTTGCGTGAGAATTAGATACTCAAAAGAAGGAAATAAAGGGTAGTGAAATCTGATATGGCCAGATAACCAAGGAATTAAATAATTGGTTCAAAAGGCCTTCATATCCAATACATGCTAAAGACTAGCTGCTATCCTCACTTAATAGAAAACATGTACACCTTTGAGAAGCTCATCAAACTCTGGTCAATGAGTTAGGTCTTTAGAACCAGATTCTACTGGTTTTACACAAACAAAACAATATAATATTCATTTTGTTCAATTGGTTTAGAGCAAATTCATATTCATTTGAACTGAATTGTTGAAATCTTATTCTATCTCAGAAAAACTGTTAAACATTTTATTTTAAATTATTTCATTTAATCTTCATTAAAAAATCTTCCTAGAGGTAACATCAGTTTTGAAATCCAGCTCTGCTTGACTATGGAGCAGACTTTTTTCAGATATAATATTCTGAGGAATATTCTGAGGAATAAAAATATTTATCAGTAGATACACTGCTAGGAGATTAGGTGAATCCCAATAGGACATGAAGGAATGTTTTGGTTACCTAGGGGAAGAGTGGAGGAAACCTTGTAAAATGCCAAACTGTATGCCTAAAAAAACTATAGGCATATTATTCTCATCCTATGAATAAGGAATATGATCCTTAGCTGATCAGTCACAAAGGTCAAACCTAAATTCATACCCCGGTTTTCTGTCTCCTAGTGCAGTGTATGACAAAAATTAAACTGCATAGTTTAGTTGGCTTAAGTTAAGTTAAAAGGTTAAGTTAAAAGTTAAGTTAGTTAAGTTAAAAGGCAGTGTTTAATTGAATAGATCTAAAGTTTGTCTGGGATTTTTGGTTTCTAACAAACTCCCAAGTGATGAAGGTTTTACTGACTATTTCACACTTTGAGTGGAAAGATCCTAAAGAGAGCTGAACACTGAGATACTGAAAAGATGATAAATGCAAGATTAACTGTTCTGAGTATTTGGAATCATTACAAAAGGGATAATTGAGATCTCATCCTCTATTTCTACTAAAAGATGGCAAAGCTCAGTGCAAAGCTCAGTACACAGCAAGTACCTTTATTCCACTTCTATGAATAGAAACAATCAGAAGGTGAGCATTAAGTGATAATTAAAACAATAAACTATACCATATCATATTCCACTAAGGCAGTAGGGGTCTTGTTGTGGGAAAATCCTTGAATCTCAGTAGGTTTCTGCATATGGTTTCCATGTCAGTTCAAGTAGGGGTTAGTGATGCTTTTTCTCCCAGGAAATAGGTAATTTTGGGTACTGAGGAAGAAGAATGGTGTTTGTATTGTTTTTAAATTAAGAGCTTTATAGTTGCTATGATTGAGTTATTCATATGCAACTGAAGAATCCAATTTTATTTTTCTTTACTGCGGTTATTATAGTCAAAACCAAGAAACCATTATTTTAATTGTAGTTTTTCAGTTTTGTGCATATCATTTTTGGAGGGTGGGGGATCGGGGAGGAAGCTGATAGAGTTAACTATGAGTTTTCACCCCAGGGGAAGTGTCTCATTTTGTAGAACTTCTGAAAACTGAAGAAACATACTTCTTCATGAGTTTTTAAAACATTATTTTCTTTTGACCTGCCATGTGAAAATACTGGAAGTTGCTAATAATAATAAGCCCATTTCTATGGAAATGGTCTAGATACTATTTAATCAGTCTTGCTAGATGCTGAACAATTCATGAACTTCTTGTTGAAATTCAATAAGCAGTTCATGAATACTTGAAAAGAGAGATTCTGTTTTTTTAAGAAAATCAGAAACTGGCAAGTTCTCTTGGTAACAAATGCTCTCCCATCAAATTCAAAACATCTCAGTTTTAAAACCCATCCTGAGTGCATTCACAGCAGCGAGAATAGACAAAGTGTGACTACAAGGTAATGAAATTCATTTTCTTAGGTGATTTGTAAAACAGGCTCTCTGAACACAATTCCAGAAGAGAATTCTGGAAAAGATTTCAAGCCAGGGTAGCTTCATTATAATTAACGTGGTCTCCCAGAGTGAGTTCTTAGAAGGTCAGCACTTATTGTGGTATTTGTTAGTAATTGTCTTTGTTATTTTACTGTCACACCTTTTATTTTCAGTATGACACTTTGCAACTAAAAGAATATATTTCAAAGACCCTTGGAGAGGAGGATGCAAGGAGCGTGGTACACATATGGAATGTAGGAAAAGAAAATAAAATCAAATTCCTTGTACTATCAGTGTACATTCTTATTCTGTCATGGATGCATTTTTTAATTGCTCTTCTTAAAAGCTAGTTCCAGAAGCCTTAGAAATAAATAGCTTTCTGTCATTATCCTATTACAAGTGAATAGCCTCTGAATCCTGTCCTGTTTTTCAGAAAAGAAAAAAAAGACATTTAGAAATCATTCTAAAATATAGTTTCTACAGATATTTCCTACAGGTAATCTTACTAGCCTGTTAAACATTTGTAATCACACAGAGCCTCAAATATGGAACTGCAAGCATGTTAGCACAGTGTGAAATCTCAGTGCTCAGAAGGTATTCAGCACTCACAGTGAGCTCATTTCCAGAACTGGCGATGCACCAGCTCTCCAGAGAGCTGAAGCTGCCAGTCTACCCTCCTATCTCCCTTGGAGGAGAATAAGGTGGTAGCAACAATTCATGTGGGTGGAAACTGAAGAAATAGAAGGATAAGGAAGAGGAGGAAGGGATGGTGGCTCATGCAAGGCAGTGATAGAGTAAATGACACAGCTTGAATTCAGTGGGTTTCTGTTCCTGGTTTTAGAATGATGTGCACAGCTTCCCCCTCCACCCCTCTCCTTTTTAAATTAGCAAAGATAATCCTTACTAAGCACCTGGCTGCCTTGCTCCTATACTGCATCAGTGTCTGTCTCCTTTCATCTGTCATTTTAATGCAAAATCTGAATGCAATTTCACTGCTTTAAGAGATTTGCTGGGAGCCTACTGATATTTTTCCAAGAACAAGAACACTTAAAAATACATCTTTGTATCAGAATTTCAAGCACTGGAATAATAAAAGACTGATGACAAGAATAAGCAAATGGTTTGGGGAAAAATCATACTCTACTTTCTGAAAGTAATGGTTAAGAATCCTATTGCCATCATGAAAGAAAAGTTAAGTGGCTCAGTCGTGTCCGACTCTTGGTGACCCCATAGACTGTATGTAGCCTACCAGATTCCTCCGTCCATGGGATTTTCCAGGTAAGAATCCTGGAATGGGTTGCCATTTCCTTCTTCAGGTGATCTTCCCAACACAGGGTTTGAACCCGGGTCTCCCACATTGTAGGCAGATGCTTTACCATCTGAGCCACCAGGAAAGTCCATGAGTTATGACTGCTATCATGAGTCATAATTAAATTGGTACGTAATTAAAGACTAGATTAGGGTAACTGCTATGTTTTCCGTTTCTCAATTCCTCCAAAGGGGTGAAAGTGGTGAAAATATAGGAAGTAGACTGATTTGTTTGGGATGGGATGAATAGTCCAATTACACAAATAAAATCTGGGTTGGTGTGAGGAGAAAGCAAAATAGCCAAGATGTCATGTTCAAGGTCTCTCACCCCATGTTTTGTAAATAATGACTCTGTAACAGCCAAGCTCATTTATAGCACTGCGCATGCACGTCACAAGGTACTCACTTGGTCACAGGCTAATTTGTGGTAAGCCTGTATGAGCTCCACCTACAAAAGCAATGGCATTGCTGTGTCCCGTTGGGTCACCCCAGAGACTAGAGAATATAGCATGTCTGCTGCCAGAAGAGAAGAACCACATCTGCAGTTCCTACAGCTCCTTGAGTTTTCTTCCAGCTTTTCCACCCACATCTTGTCTACCATGGGTTCAACAAACAGTGCACACAATGAGATATAGCAAGACAACTGGCACTGTGAACAGGATCAGCAATATATTTGGTTTGGATAAATATTGAAAATTGTGTTGTATCAATATATCAACATGCTCTTTTCTTCAACAACACAACTTTTAAACCACCTTAGACTGTTCATGTGAATTCAGTTCCCAAGGTAAACTGTTTAAGAATGTATGGAAAGATGTAGTATTTCTTAGACACAGTCACATATGCTAAGGCATAGATAAGGCCTATGATCCTTACACACAGGAATGTGTACAACAGTAGTTTCTGTCTGTGGTTACAAATTCATAGGACAGTCCACTATTATCAGTCGTTATTTTAGTTGGAGCTATACATAAAACATCTACTTCTGTTTTATTGACTGCACCAAAGCCTTTGACTGTGTGGATCACAACAAACTGAAAAATTCTTAAAGAGATGGAAATACCAGACCACCTGACCTGCCTCCTGAGAAATCTGTATGCAGGTCAAGAAGCAACAGTTAGAATCGGACATGAAACAACACACTGGTTCTAAATTGGGAAGGGAGTGCATCAAGGCTGTCATTGTCACCCTGCTTATTTAACTTATATGCAGAGTATATCATGCGAAATGCCAGGCTGGATGAAGCACAAGCTGAATCAAGATTGCCAGGAGAAATATCAGAAATGCAGATGACACCACCCTAATGGCAGAAAGCAAAGAACTAAAGAGCCTCTTGATAAAATTGAAAGAGGAGAGTGAAAAATCTGGCTCAAAACTCAACATTCAAAAAACTAAGATCATGGCATCTAGTCCCATCACTTCATGGCAAACAGATGGGGAAACAATGGAAACAGTGAGAGACTTTGTTTTCTTGGGCTCCAAAATCACTGCAGAAGGTGACTGCAGCCATGGAATTAAAAGACACTTGCTCCTTGGAAGAAAAGCTATGACCAACCTAGATAGCATATTAAAACATTTTCCAACAAAGGTCCATCTAGCCAAAGCTATGGTTTTCCCAGTAGTCATGCATGGATGTGAGAGCTGGACTATGAAGAAAGCTGAGTGCTGAAGAACTGATGCTTTTGAACTGTGGTGTTGAGAAGACTCTTGAGAGTCCCTTGGATGGCAAGGAGATCCAACCAGTCCATCCAAAAGGAAATCAGTACTGAATATTCATTGGAAGGACTGATGCTGAAGCTGAAACTCCGGTACATTGGCAACCTGATGCAAAGAACTTACTCACTAGAAAAGACCCTGATGCTGGGAAAGATTAAAGGCAGGAGAAAGGGGCAACAGAGGATGAGATGATTGGATGGCATCACCAACTCAATGGACATGAGTTTGAGTAGGCTCCGGGAGTTGGTGATGGACAGGGAAGCCTGGCATGGTGCAGTCCATGGGGTCACAAAGAGTCAGACCCGACTGAGCAACTGAACTGATATACAAAACAAGATGGGAAGATGTGAAACCTTAAAGACTCCGGTTCTTTGAAGTTCTGAAGGTGATCACACAATTGGTCACTCAGTCAGGTCTGTGTCAAAGGCCTGCACCATGAATCAGAGCCTCCCGTTATTTGATCTGCTCACTTCCCTTTATTATACATGAAATCTTACATACAAAAAGAGGGGCCACAACTGTCCAGGAATGGACAGTTAAATATAAACAGAAAAATAGTTATCAAGTTGAATATACACCTAATTCTTCCAGGAATTTTGGTCAAATCATAGTGTGAAATTTTTGGAATTAAAAAATATTTACTCATGGTAGAAATGTCCAACTGGGTGGACAATTCAGGATGCTTTGGGGAATTCTCCATTACAAGTGTGAGTATAGACACCAGTTTATTTTGATAAGATGGGAAGACTAACGTGTTTTTACAAGTTCCACATTTCAAGTGTGTTCTAAAATCTGTGCTATAGAACTAATGTGAAAATAGCCTAATTCTAAAATCATATTCCTATTGCTGTTACTGCACAGATCTACTTTTGAAAATAATTAGGCAGCTTAATATCTTGAAAATTTACATTGAGAAATCTCATGAATAGAATATTCACCAGGATGTCGATTTGACAGTGTGTGAGTCTGAGTGAACTCCGGGAGATGGTGATGGACAGGGAGGCCTGGCGTGCTGCGATTCATGGGGTCGCAAAGAGTCGGACACGACTGAGCGACTGAACTGAACTGAACTGAAGTAATGGATCTCAGTACTATATTTTCATCACAAGATTGTAGTCTCATATTTGACAAAGATTTTTCAAAATACAGACTGAAGATCATTGGTATATGTTATTAGTTTAGCTGTGTTGAACACTGTCAAATCATCATAGAGTCTGATAAAAATTAATTCAGCTAAAGATCTGGCTCTTATATAAAAGATTACAGTTAAATCTAAACTCTTAAAAACTCTCAATGGATTGCCTCAGATTAGACACAGAAAATATATTTCATTTTATAGAATTTAACTATTTTAAGACAGCCTATCTAAATACTTTCATAGCTTTCAGTACATACCTTTTTGTGTGTGTGAGGTAGTATGTACTATTGATTAAGATCATGGGACATGGATTCACTCTGTGGTCCACCACTTACTTGCTTTTGGGGCCTAGCTTTTTGCATCTCGTAAAATCAAAGTCTTTCTTTTCAGATTTATTAAATGGAGATGACAAAAAATTATCTCATAGAAATTTTTGTGGAGATTGAAATAATTTAGGATAGCTTAGGATAAATAATTTCGGATAGCGAACATCAGATTAGATGCAAACTCACTATAGAAAATCATTTTACTAGTTGAGAAGTCTATGTATGCCTCTTAATAACTGTCCAGACTTTCAGGGTTGCAAGGTACCAATAGTAAACCTTGAAAGAACACATTTAACTGGCCGTTTTATGACTTGAACTAAGTGATCTCTAGTATCAACAGATGTATTGACCTAAAATCAGGAAATTTAATGAGTTCATATTGAAAAAGAAATTGAGGCAATCTAAGATGTAAAGAAAAGCAAGAGAGAAACACAATTTCATTTCCATAAACTTCAAATAAAAAAATGTCAGAAATATTTAAGATGAAATCTTACCCACCATCGTTAAGAATAGGAAGAGATGGAGAAAAAAGGAGAGACTAGCTATTTCATGAGTTGGCTATTCATATTGGAAGTTTTTCATCCTCAGGTCAGTAAATCAAATATGATCTCAGACAGTGCAGAGGACTGTAAATATACTGGTTGCTCCTGCTGTGAAAAAGACAAGAGTATAATTAAGCTCTCATCCATCCAGGTCTATACCAGACTCAGCTCACTCATGGATGAGTCACAGCTCTGATGCGCCGATTGCCCTGGGCAGAGCCAAAGCAGTGATTAAATGCTCCGAGCTTAGGAGCTGGAGGGAACCTCTGCATTAATTCTCCTTCATGCTTAAACTGAGGCTGATTCTGGAGGATATCCAGTGATTGCTAGGGATTTGGGATGGTCTTCTGCAAACCATCCAGAATAACTGACGCCAACAGGCTCCTCATTGAGCAGATGAAGTGCGGGCTGAGGAGCTCTTGGACAAATTTGTTTTTCATATATAATGAATGTTTTCAAATATAAATTATTAATTGTACTTTAAAAGTTGGCTGTATAAAATGAATTTTCAGTTAACCTATGCTCCAAATGGTCTGCAACATATAAACAACTAAAGATACAAAAACATTTCTTTACTCAACATATGACAAAAGTTTATTCCTTTGTATAAAACATTGCTTTTTTTTTTTCATGGATACTGTATCATAATGCTTAACTCGTATTTTATCACATGGAAAGACTTTATTGTATGACAAAAATCCTTTATAAACTGCACAAAATAATATATTTTAAAGCAATTGGCCCAGAAGATTATAGTGGATACTGATTACTTTTCACTGATGGGGCATGATGATGCCACTTGGGTCACCAGCTTAAGGTTTGAATATTAAGATTATCTATATATTATCTTTGCATTTTTGTGTATCTAAGTTATTTATAAATAGTCATGCATTATGAATCCAGCTGCGCATACAGAAAAATTCAATTCCAAATTTGTGCACAAATTTGGAGTTGTTATTGAGTTATAGAGCACCTACCATATTAAATATGTGAGGAGGATAGTACTTAACCCATAGCCACTGTTCATTGCTCAAAGTGAATATTGTTGGGGAAGTTTTAAGGACAGAATGCATTTACGTTCAAAATGATACATAGATTTGATTCTGGAGCTGTATATACTTTTATTATTTTATCTTTTTAAAGTTTTGGCTGTGCTGGGTCTTCACTGTTGCACGGGCTTTTCTCTAGTTGCAGCAAGTGGTGGCTACTCTCTAGTTGCAGAGCAGGGACTCTGTGGTGGCTTGTTGCAGAATAGGGACTCTAGGGCATGCAAGCTTCAGTAATTGTGGCTCATGGGCTCAGTCGCTGTGACTCCCAGGCTCTAGAGCATAGACTCCATAGGTGAGGCACACAGGACTCTGTCATTCCACAGCATGTGGGACCTTCTTGGATCAGGGATCAAACTCATGTCTCCTGCATTGGCAGGTAGATTCTTTACCACTGAGCCACCAGGGTAGCCCCGGGTTCTATATGTTTTTCACCAAAGATAGATTGAATGGCAGATTTTTTGTGCAGTTGTTCTTATTCAGTCACTAAGTCATGCATGACTCTTTGTGACCCGGTGGACTGTAACATGCCAGGCTCCTCCATCTTCCACTATCTCCAAGAGTTTGCTCAAACTAATATCCATTAAATCCATGATGCTATTTAAACATCTCATCCTCTGCTGCCCCCTTCTCCTTTTGCTTTCAGTCTTTCCCAGCATTATGGTCTTTTCCAATGAGTCAGCTCTTCGCATTAGCTAACCAAAGTATTGAAGCTTCAGCAACAGTCCTTCCAATGAATATTCAGAGTTGATTTCCTTTAGGATTGACTGGTTTGATCACCTTGCTATCCAAAGGAATTTCAAGAGTCTGTTCCAGCACCACAGTTTGAAAGCATCAGTTCTTTGGTGCTCAGACTTCTTTATGATCCAACTCTCACATCTGTACATGACTACTGGAAAAACCATAGCTTTGACTCTACAGACCTTTGTCGGCAAAGTGATGTCTCTGTTTTTTAATATGTTGTCTAGGTTTTATCATAGCTTTCCTTTCAAAGAGCAAGCGTCTTTTAATTTTATGGCTGCAGCCACTGTCTGCAGTGATTTTGAAGCCCCAAAAAATAAAAGCTGTCAGTGCTTCCAATTTTTCCCTCTTTGCCAGGAAGAGATGGGACTGAATGCCATGATCTTAGCTTTCTGAATGCTGAGTTTTAAGTTAGCTTTTTCATTTTCCTCCTTCACTGTTATCAAAAGGCTCTTGAATTCCTCTTCATTTTCTGGCATTAGAACGGTATCATCTGCACGTCTTAGGTTGTTGATATTTCTCCTGACAATCTTGATTCCAGTTTGTGATTCATCTAGCCCAGCATTTTTACATGATGTACACTGCATGTAAGTTAAATAAGCAGAGTGACAATATAAAGCCTTGATGTACTCCTTTCCAAATTTTGAACCAGTCTGTTGTTCCATGTCTGGTTCTAACTGTTCCAAATAGGGATAATTTTACTTTTTCCTTTCTGATTTGCATGCCTTTTATTACTTTTTCTTGTGTAATTGCTCTGGCTAGGGTTTCCCATACTATGACAATAAAAACAGCATGTGTGGACATTTTTGTCTTATTCCTGATTTTAGAGGAAAAGCTTTCAGGTTTTAGCCTTGAGTATGATGTTAACTGTGGACTTGTCATATATGGCCTGTATTTTGTTGAGGTACATTTGCTCCATATCCCCATTTACTGAGCGTATTTATCATAAATGAATGTTGAATTTTTTAGATGCTTTTTATGCATTTATTGAGATGGTCATGTCATTTTTATTTTTCATTTTGTTAATGTGATGTATCCCATTAATTGATCTGTAGATATTGAACTATCTTTGATCCTTGGAATAAATCTTACTTGACCATAGTGTATGATCCTTTTAATGTATTGTTGAATTTAGTTTGCTAAAGTTTTGCTGAGAATTTTTGAGTTTGTATTCAACAAGGATACTATCATATAATTTTCTTTTCTGTGGTATCCTCATCTGGTTTTGATATTAGAACAATGCTGCCCTTGTAATGTGCATTTGGAAGTATTCCCTTCTATTTTTGAAGGAGTTCGAGAAGAATTAATTCTTATTTGGTATTAGAATACTTTTGGTATTCTTGCTTGGTATTAATTCTTCTTATTTGAATGTTTGATAAAATACATGAATGAAACTGTCTGGTTCTGGACTTGTTTTGTTGGGAGTTAGTCTTTTTTTTTTTTTTTAATTACTGATTCAATCTCCTTGCTATTAAGCAGTCTGTTCATATTTTCTTTCTTCATGTTTTAGTTGAAAAGGCTGTAGGTTTCTGGGAATGTATGCATTTATTTTACAAAGCTCAATTTTGGTATATAAATGTTTATAGTAGTCTCTTATAATCCTTGATCTATGATATCTATTGTAATGTCTTCTCTTTTATTTCTGATTTTATTTATTTAGCCCTCTCTCTTTATATTGGTGAATCTAGATGATAGTTTGTCAATTTTATTTAATTTTCCAAAAAACCCAACTCTTGGTTTCATTGATTTTTTTTCTATTGACTTTTTTAGTCTCTATCTTATTTATTTCTGTTCTGGTGTTTGTTTTTTCTTTCCTTTGCATTTGGGGTTTCATTTCTTTTTCTAGTTCCTTGAAGAGTAAACTTCAGATGTTTATTTGAGATTTTTATTGTTTCCTGAGCTGAACATGTATTGCTGGAAATGTTCCTCTTAGAACTACTTTTGCTGCGTTCCCATTAATTTTGTTATATTGTATTTTCATTTTCTTTTTTCTCAAAATTATTTTTATTTCTCTCTTGTTTTCTTCTTTGATTCTTGGTTGGATGAATAACTCAGTTGGATGTTATTTAACCTGTATATATTTGACACATTTTCAGTTTTCTTCTTTTAATTTATTTTTAGTTTCACACTCTTTTTTTAAAAATTAATTAATTTATTTATTTTTAATTTTTACTTTACAATTCTGTATTGGTTTTGGCATAGATTGACATGAATCCACCACAGGTGTACATGCGTTCCCAAACCTGAACCCCCCTCCCACCCCCCTCCCCACAACATCTCTCTGGGTCATCCCCGTGCGTCATCCCCAAAGCTGTAGTTTCACACTCTTAAGGTCAGAAAAAATCCTTGATATAATTTCAGTCTTCTTAAAATTATTAAGATTTGTTTTGTGGCCTAGTGCGTGATCCTTCTTGAAGAAGGTTCCCTGTGTGCTTGAAAATATAAGTATTCTGTTTGGGGAGGAAACAAGTATGTGTGTTTGTGTATTTATATATCTATTAAGTCTGTCTGGTCTAATGTAACACTTAAGTTGATGTTTACTTGTTGATTTTATGTGCAGATGATCTGACCATTGGTGTAAGGAGAGTTATATATCCTTTAAAGCTACATATTTAAATTTTAAACTTAGTTCTTATATTTGTACTTACCTTTAAAAAGGAGATATATAGAACTGTCTAAGGTTAAGACTACAAGATATAATAATATTAGTAAGAAAGCTAAAAGAAAATGTACTTCAGTGATTAATGGAAATTATGGGTATATTTAATTCATCTGCTTTATATATATATATATATATATATATATATGTATTTTAATAGCTTATGATTAGTCTTTGACTTTCTGTGGTCCAATATATTGACAACCCCAAAAATCTAAAATATCAGAACCAACATCTGATGAAATTTCCAATAAAATTTATGAAAAGATTTTATTCTCTCCTCCTTCTCTCATAAGTACCAGATTAATTTCTTCTCTCTCATATACAGCTATATTTCAGTTTGCTTTTAGAAGTGAATTTACATGCTTTACTCAAGGATTGTTTCTATCCCCTTATGTTATTTAACTGAAAAGGCAATCTTAATTAGCAGAAACTTATTTATTAAAAGCTTATTAATTTTTTCCTTAAAATTTTTACCTTTCAATGAGAGCTACAAAATGAGAAATAACATTGAGATTTTTTCCTATTAATGTCTAATTAGATAGCATAATGTGAAAGTAATTTAATTTGCATGTCACATCTGGAACACAATAAAAATTGCATAACCATATGGAAAATTATCATTTGAATTAAATGTGCAAATAAATCAAAATACTTAAACTATGCATATATGGTTTAAACTTAGTTAAGTTAGTTTGAGACACTAAAAGGATATTTAAAAACTCAATTTTAACTCAATTTAGTAAAATAATGCAATATGAGTACATTAATTCCTTTAATTTGGGACTTAAATGTATCTCTTTATAGACATCATTAATTTCTGGCTCTTGTTTTCATATCATGTCTTTCTTCATTTTTTTCTCTTATTTATTCAGATTTCTAACTCTCAAGTAAAAGTTATATCATCATCAGCTGATATTCATGTATAGCTCACTACATTGTGTCTAGTGCAAGAGAATCACGTTTATTTTAATAAACAGTTAAATAATGTTACATACATAAATAATATATATATCACAAACTACTATGTTAATCTTAAAATTCTGTGAAAGAATATTGGATGATAAGGGAAAATATTTTTAAATCATCTAAAATAAACAAAAGCAAGATACAATACTTCCATAATCATAAGTAATTCCGATTTCAAATGTAAATACATATATGAACATATAAAATGCTGAAAATTAATACACCAAAATAATATTATATATGCTGAGGGTTTTGGGAGCTAGCAAGTGAGATTAGATATAATATTGCTTTTATTCCTTATATCTTTCTCTATTTCAAAGAATTTCTATAGTGAATGCATATTAAACTTTTATAAATTATATTCATTTAGTCATGTTTTAAAATATATTTTGATTAATGGATTTATTTTTGAAATTAGCAGTATTTAAATTCTTAAAAGTCATTGGCTTACTTCATTCATGTGTAATCTGATACTGTGCCTAGTCTGATATTGTGCCCTCAGACAACTATGTACCTCTTATTACTCTATCAGAAATGTAAAGTATAGCAGAGTACCTCATTTACTATTGCAAGCTGAGGAAAGTTAATTACTCCATCATCTCTCAGTTATATTCCCAATTGAAAATTGCATATACTGAATACAAAAACAATGGTGGAAAAAAACTCTAGCCAGTCACCTTCAGAGTAATTCAATATGATGACCATGTCAACAAATTTTAATCTCTGAAGTGCTGGTTTCTAGTTTATAGCCAAAAATAGAAATTTTTAAAACAAGGTTGATAGAGCACAAAATAGAATATTTTGCTTTTACCTTTTAAACCTTAGTGTGGGCTTCAAATCAGCACATGGAATTTTTTTCAATTTATATTTATTTTTTCCTTTGTGAAAGTAATAAATTTTGAAAGGTTCTATAAAATATAAGTGTCTTTTGATACACTGATAAAACAAAGCTACAAAGAGCATACCACATGGACAGAACCCAATTGAGCATGAGTTTTAAGTGTAATCTTAGCTGACATTTATCTCAAATTCTCTCCTACTTTGTCATTACACTATTACAGGTACAAGTCTGAGTGGGCCATAAATCAGAGGTTCTCTAATTCTGTCTGAAAACTCAAGGCTGATTTATTTAAATTTATCTGAAATCCCAAGGACCTTAGAGAATGGATTATAAAATAGAGATGTATGGTTCTCTGAAAGGTAGCCGACATTGCACTATGGTCTATAAAACTTTATATCTGCTCCAGTCTTTTAACTTATTCTCTATTTCAGAATAGAAAGTTATAAAAAAAAAATCTCCATTTTATTGAAAATCTTCAGCCCCTCCTGATCTACTCATAGAAAATTTCACTTAAACGACTTAAGGAGCCTTCTAAGATAATGCCAACTATTATCTTAATGAAATATTTTATTCAAGAATTCTACCCGGGAGGTTTAGAGATGGTTTTATCTTTGCTATGTATATTGAGATTCTAGACGGTTAGGTAAATTCTCTAATGTGTTATATGGCACATTGCCAGATTCCAATTGCCTAGTTTGCTATGCTGGTATTTTCTCATTCACTATTCATGGATTTAGCAGGAAAATGCCATGTGTACATAAACTGAATTACTGCTATCCTTTGTTATATTTACATCTTTAAGTATTTAATTCTCAAAACAGAGGATTTTGGTCCTTTAAATAGCATCCGGAAGAAACCAAGGATGAAAAATCTCATAAGAAACTATGAACAAATCTGAGATTGTCTATCTGGTTTATATATTTATGCCTGAAATACTCCTATTTGAATCTTTGATCCAAATTTAAAATCTTTTGTTAAACAAAAATGTATATAAAAAGTAATACCAGTTGTTTTGCAGTTCATTTTTTGCCTTAGTAAAACAAAATCTATTAACTTCTAAGTCTCCAAAAAGCGTTGTTTCTTCTTACCTCTACATATACTTTTAAAATTTGAGTTAATAATTTACTCTAATAAAGGAAAATATCATTTAAAACTTAATTGCCAAGATTACCTACTAAGGCAAATATGTTAACCAAATAAGCATCTTTTCCATCTAAAATCATCTGAACGATTAAAATATCAGAATTTATAAGGCTTACCTCCATTAAGAATTTCTCTTATTAAAAGAAATCCAAATAAATTGTTCTCATAAAAGTTTCAGAATTATGCTAGTTGCAGGAACTCTTCACATATGTTACAGGAATTCAACGTTTTCATTTTGTAAGAGTACTGTTTTAGTGCTCATATAATACTTTGGCTGATTTCCTCCCATGAGGTCAATGTGGGGTGATAAATAGAAAACACTCATTAATGGAAAACAAAACAAACGAAAAACCACACAAAGCTTCTAGTGTTCTGTTTTGAAGTAGTGTGTCTTATCAAGGTTTGGAGGACAAGGCAGGGAGGAGAATTTGGGGCTTGGGGCATTCAAGGCTGCAAAAACATAAAACTGGAAAAAAGAACAATGGGATTATGTTGTTGCTTCTCCTTGCACAATGACTTTGGGCAAATGGTGCCTCCCTGACATTGGCAATGACCTAGGGTACTTTCAGGGATTTGTCTGGAGTAAAATTGGAAGTCCTATGTATTTAAGAATGTGATAAAAATACATTAAAATAACCAAATTTATGCAGTTCTTCCCCATCCATCCTTTTCTTAACTTAATGGACTGATTAAAGCTAAATAGGATCGCCTCCTAAAATTGTCTTGATGGGAGAAAGGATAAGTCTTTTCTGATTCTAGGTAGTAAAAAGTGAGTTGCCTCTGGTTCTCTAATGACTCTGAGTCTTCAACCTCAGGGTTCGTTTGCTCTTTTTCCCTCAGCTGTTTGGAGCTGTCATTGCCTTCCCATATCATTGACAAATAGCAAATATTCTGAAGGCAAATGAGCTCACTGGGTAATATAAAATCAAAAATCAACCTCTCCAAACACACCATTTGTTAAATGTCCTTTACTCTGGAGGTAATCTCAAACTAATGGATGAAATCACACAAACACTTTTATCTTCCATCCATAGAATAATTCATTATTACTGGTCCAGAAAAATATTACAAGGCTTATCAAGAACAGTAAAAGGAACAAATTAGTCATAAATAGCCAGTGTGAAAAGAAAAGATAAAGTAAAAACCAATTTTTTTCAGTTGAAGAAATACCCCAAACCACAAAGCAAAGAAAAACTGGTGCATAACATCAGTATGAATTAAACCTAATTAAATAATTGTCACAGATAAGGTTTACCACGATAAATCAGAAATTCAAAGCAAAATGGAAAACAAAATATTCATGAAATTAATTGAAGAAAAACAGAAAATCAACTCAAAAATAAATATTGAGGTGAAAACGTATCTGCAGGAGAGAAAATATGACTGAATACACACTGACAGATACAGAAAATAAAGGAATAAAAATGAAATCTGAGAGAAAAGATTAAATTATGTAAGAAAAAGATACAGAAGTTAGATACAGGAGATCCAACATACTTAAAATCAGAAAAAGAAGATCGAGAAACAAAACTGAATAATAGAACTAAATATTAAAAATTCTGACATAAAAGAAGACCTGCTCTTTTTATTAAAACTGTCTATCTTTCTTCCTAGAAAAATTAACTTGAAAGGGTCAAGTCCAAAATATATCAAAGTAAGGTGAAACTAAGTTACTTAGAAAATGAAGAAATTCATATGAATAAAACTTCTTGTATGAAGTGTCTGTTCAAAACTTTTCCTGTTGTTTAAACTAAGCTGGTTCACTTTTTATTGAGTTATGACTTATTTATATGTTCTATGTTAAAATATTTTATCAGATTTTTTAAAAATTGTTTAATTTTAATTGAAGGATAATTGATTTACAGTATTGTGTTGATTTCCACCAAACATCAACATGAATCAGCCATAGGTTTACCCATGTCCACTCCCCCTTGAACATCTCTCCCACCTCCCTCCCCATCACACCCATCTACCTTGTTACGGAGCCCCAGTTTGATTTCCCTGAGTCATACAGCAATTTCCCTTTGGCTATCTATTTTACATATGGTAATGTACGTTTCCATGTTACTCTGTCCATACCTTTCCTTCCTCCCCCTGAAGCCATGTCCGTAAGTTTGTTCACACTGTCTGTATTTCCATTCCTGTTCTGCAGATAGGTTCATCAATACCATCTTTCTATATTCCATATATGAGACTTATGTGTTAGTATATGATATTTGTTTTTCTCTTTATGACTTACTTCATTCTGTATAATAGGCTCTAGGTTCATCAACATCATTAGAACTGACTCAAATTCATTCCTTTTTATGGCTGAGTAATGTTCCATTGTGTATACATGCCACAGTTTCTTTATCCATTCATCTGTTGGAGGACATCTAGGTTGCTTCCATGTACTAGCTATTGTAAATAGAGCTGTAATGAACGTTGAGGCACATGTGTCTTCTTCAATTTTGGTCACCTCAGGGTATAAGCCTAGTAGTGGGATTGTTGGGTCATATGGTGGTTTTATTCCTAGCTTTTTAAGGAATCTCCCTGTTGATCTGCACCAGTTCAGTTCAGTGGCTCAGTTGTGTCCGACTCTTTGTGATCCCATGAATCTCAGCACGCCAGGCCTCCCTGTCCATCACCAACTCCGGGAGTCCACCCAAACTCATGTCCATTGAGTCGGTCACGCCATCCAATCATCTCATTCTTTTTTATCCCCTTCTCCTCCTGCCCTCAATCTTTCACAGCATCAGGGTCTTTCCAAATGAGTCAGCTCTTCGCATCAGGTGGCCAAAGTATTGGAGTTTCAGCTTCAATATCAGTCCTTCCAATGTTCTCCCAGGACTGATCTCATTTAGGATGGACTGGTTTGAAGTCTTCTCCAACACCACAGTTCAAAAGCATCAATTCTTCAGTACTCAGCTTTCTTTACAGTACAACTCTCACATCCATACATGACTACTGGAAAATCTCCATAGCAGCTATATGAATGTACATTCCCACCAACAGTGCAAGAGGTTTCCCATTTCTCCACACTCTCTCCAGCATTTATTGTTTATACATTGTTTAGATGATGGCCATTCTCACCGTAAGTGATATCTCATTGTAATTTTGATTTGCATTTCTCTAATAATGAGCACCCTTATGGCAGACAGTGAAGAGGAACTAAAGAGCCTCTTGAAAGAGGAGAGTGAAGAAGTTGGCTTAAAGCTCAACATTCAGAAAATGAAGATCATAGCTTCTGGTCCCATCACTTCATTGGAAATAGATGGGGGAAACACTGGAAACAGTATCAGACTTTATTTTTTTGGGCTCCAAAATCACTGCAGATAGTGTTTGCAGCCATGAAATTAAAAGACACTTACTCCTTGAAAGGAAAGTTATAACCAACCTAGATAGCATATTCAGAAGCAGAGACCTTACTTTGCCAACAAAGGTCCGTCTAGTCAAGGCTATGGTTTTTCCAGTGGTCATGTATGGATGTGACAGTTGGACTGTAAAGAAAGCTGAGCGCCAAAGAATTAATGCTTTTGAACTGTGGTGATGGAGAAGACTCTTGAGAGTCCCTAGGACTGCAAGGAGATCCAACCAGTCCATTATAAAGAAGATCAGTCCTGGGAGTTCATTGGAAGGACTGATGCTGAAGCTGAAACTCCAATATTTTGGCCACCTCATGTGAAGAGTCGACTCATTGGAAAAGACCCTGATGCTGGGAGGGACTGGGGGCAGGAGGAGAAGGGAACAACAGAGGATGAGATGGCTGGATGGCATCGCCAACTGAATGCTCATGAGTTTGTGTAAACTCCCGGAGTTGGTGATGGACAGGGAGGCCTGGCATGCTGAGATTCATGGGGTCGCAGAGTCGGACACGACTGAGCTACTGAACTGAACTGAACTGAATAATGAGCATTGTTGACATCTTTTCATGAGTTTGTTAACCATCTGTATGTCTTGTTTAAGAAGTGTCTGTTTAGGAATTTTCCCCACTTTTTGATTGGGTTGTTTGTTTTTCTGCTATTGAGTTGTATGAACAGCTTGTATATTTTTTCAGGTTTTTTTTTTCAGTTATTCTTTTTCACATTATTTTTTCGCTCAGTTGTGTCCGACTCTTTGCGACCCCATGAATCCCAGCACGCCAGGAGTCCCTGTCTATCACCAACTCCCGGAGATCACTCAGAGTCATGTCCATTGAGTCAGTGATGCCATCCAGCCATCTCATCCTCAGTCATCCCCTTCTCCTCCTGCCCCCAATCCCTCCCAGCATCAGAGTCTTTTCCAATGAGTCAATTCTTCGCATGAGGTGGCCAAAGTACTGGAGTTTCAGCTTTAGCATCATTCCTTCCAAAGAAATCCCAGGGCTGATCTCCTTCAGAATGGACTGATTGGATCTCCTTGCAGCCCAAGGGACTCTCAAGAGTCTTCTCCAACACCACAGTTCAAAAGCATCTATTCTTCAGCGCTCTGCCTTCTTCACAGTCCAAAAACCATAGCCTTGACTAGACGGACCTTGGTTGGCAAAGTAATGTCTCTGCTTTTGAATATGCTATCTAGGTTGGTCATAACTTTCCTTCCAAGGAGTAAGCATCTTTTAATTTCATGGCTGTGTCATCATCTGCAGTGGTTTTGGAGCCCAGAAAAATAAAGTCTGACACTGTTTCCACTGTTTCCCCATCTATTTCCCATGAAGTGATGGGACCAGATGCCATGATCTTCTTTTTCTGAATGTTGAGCTTTAAGCCAACTTTTTCGCTCTCCTCTTTCACTTTCATCAAGAGGCTTTTTAGTTCCTCTTCACTTTCTGCCATACGGGTGGTGTCATCTGCATATCTGAGGTTATTGATATTTCTCCTGGCAATCTTGATTCCAGCTTGTGTTTCTTCCAGCCCAGCGTTTCTCATGATGTACTCTGCATAGAAGTTAAATAAGCAGGGTGACAATATACACCCTTGATGTACTCCTTTTCCTATTTGGAACCAGTCTGTTGTTCCATGTCCAGTTCTAACTGTTGCTTTCTGACCTGCATACAGATTTCTCAAGAGGCAGGTCAGGTGGTCTGGTATTCCCATCTCTTTCAGAATTTTCCACAGTTTGTTGTGATCCACACAGTCAAAGGCTTTGGCATAGTCAATAAATCAGAAATAGATGTTTTTCTGGAACTCTCTTGCTTTTTTGATGATCCAGCAGATGTTCGCAATTTGATCTCTGGTTCCTCTGCCTTTTCTAAAACCAGCTTGAACATCAGGAAGTTCACGGTTCATGTATTGCTGAAGTGTGGCTTGGAGAATTTTGAGCATTACTTTACTAGCATGTGAGATGAGTGCAATTGTGTGGTAGTTTGAGCATTCTTTGGCATTGCCTTTCTTTGGGATTGGAATGAAAACTGACATTTTCCAGTCCTGTGGCCACTGCTGAGTTTTCCAAATTTGCTGGCATATTGAGTGAAGCACTTTCACAGCATCATCTTTCAGGATTTGAAATAACTCTACTGGAATTCCATCACCTCCACTAGCTTTGTTTGTAGTGATGCTTTCTAAGGCCCACTTGACTTCACATTCCAGGGTGTCTGGCTCTAGATGAGTGATCACACCATCGTGATTATCTTGGTCGTGAAGTTCTTTTTTGTACAGTTCTTCTGTGTATTCTTGCCACCTCTTCTTAATATCTTCTGCTTCTGTTAGGTCCAGACCATTTCTGTCCTTTATCAAGCCCATCTTTGCATGAAATGTTCCCTTGGTATCTCTAATTTTCTTGAAGAGATCTCTAGTCTTTCCCATTCTGTTGTTTTCCTCTATTTCTTTGCATTGATCGCTGAAGAGGCTTTCTTATCTCTTCTTGCTATTCTCTGGAACTCTGCATTCACATGCTTATATCTTTGCTTTTCACTTCTCTTCTTTTCACAGCTATTTGTAAGGCCTCCCCAGTCAGCCATTTTGCTTTTTTGCATTTCTTTTCCATGGGGATGGTCTTGATCCCTGTCTCCTGTACAATGTCATGAACCTCAGTCCATAGTTCATCAGGCACTCTATCTATCAGATCTAGGCCTTTAAATCTATTTCTCACTTCCACTGTATAATCATAAGGGATTTAATTTAGGTCCATCAATTTTTTCATTTGCTATTATTTTCTCCAATTCTGAGGGTTATCTTTTCACCTTGTTTGAAGTTTCCTTTGCTGTGCAAAAGCTTTTAGCTTTAATTAGGTCCCACTTGTTTATTCTTGCTTTTATTTCCATTACTCTAGGAAGTTGGTCATAGAGGATCTTGCTGTGATATATGTCATCGAGTGTTCTGCCTATGTTTTCCTCTAAGAGTTTTACAGTTTCTGGTCTTACATTTAGATCTTTGATCCATTTTGAGTTTATCTTTGTGTATGGTGTTAGGAGTGTTCTCATTTCATTTTTTTACACATAGCTGTCCAGTTTTCCCAGCAGCATTTATTGAAAAAAATATTTTTTCCCATTGTATATTCTTGCTTGCTCTGTAAATAGTAAGGTATCCATTGATGCATAGGTTTATCTCTGGACTTTCTGTCTTGTTCCATTGGTCTATATTTCTATTTTTGTCCATTACCATACTGTCTTGATGACTATAGCTTTGTCATATAGTGTGAAGTCAGGAAGGTTGATTTCTCCAGCTCCATTCTTATCTCTGAAGATTGCTTTGGCTATTCAGAGTCTTTGTGTTTCCATATGAATTGTGAGATTTTTTTTTTTTTTTTGCTCTAGTTCTGTGAAAAATGCCATTGGTGATTTGATAGGCACTGCATTGAATCTATAGATGACATTTGTTAGTGTAGTCATTTTCAAAATATTGATTCTTCCAACCCAGGAACATCGAAAATCTCTCCAACTGTTTATGTTGTCTTTAATTTCTTTCATCAGTGTCATAGTTTTCTGTATACAGCTCTTTGGTCTCCTTAGGTAGATTTATTCTTAGGTATTTTATTCTTTCTGTTTCAGTGGTAAATGAAATGATTCCTTAGTTTCTTTCTGAAATTGTTAATGTGTAGGAATTCTATGTACTGATTTTGTATCCTACCACTTTGCTAAATTCACTGATTAGCTCTACTGGTTTTCTGATGGTATCATTAGGGTTTTCTATGTATAGTATCATTCCATCTGTGAATAGCGAGAGTTTTACTTCTTTTCCAATCTAGATTCCTTTATTTCTTTTTCTTCTCTGATTGCCATAACTAGGACATCCAAATCTATGTTGAATAAATATTTTATCAGATTTTTGTTTTCAAATCTTTTCTCCCAGTTTATAGTTTGCATTTTTGCATGTCACACTTGAAATGTGACAAGTGTGACTAGAAAACTGAATTTTATAGTATTTTATTTTTTATCATTTCTTTGCTTAATTGAAGTATAGTTCCTGACTTTAGGGGAAATGCTTTCAATTTTTCACCATTGAGGATAATGTTTGCTGTGGGTTTGTCATATATAGCTTTTATTATGTTGAGGTATGTTCCTTCTATTCCTGCTTTCTGGAGAGTTTTTATCATAAATGGACGTTGAAGTTTGTCAAAGGCTTTCTCTGCATCTATTGAGATAATCATATGGTTTTTATCTTTCAATTTGTTAATGTGGTGTATTACATTGATTGATTTGCAGATATTGAAGAATCCTTGCATCCCTGGGATAAAGCCCACTTGGTCATGGTGCATGACCTTTTTAATGTGTTGTTGGATTCTGATTGCTAGAATTTTGTGAAGGATTTTTGTATCTATGTTCATCAGTGATATTGGCATATAGTTTTCTTTTTTTTGTGGCATCTTTGTCAGGTTTTGGTATTAGGGTGTGATGGTGGCCTCATAGAATGAGTTTGGAAGTTTACATTCCTCTGCAATTTTCTGGAAGAGTTTGAGTAGGATAGGTGTTAACTCTTCTCTAAATTTTTGGTAGAGTTCAGCTGTGAAGCTGTCTGGACCTGGGCTTTTGTTTGCTGGAAGATTTCTGATTACAGTTTCAATTTCCGTACTTGTGATGGGTCTGTTAAGATTTTCTCTTTCATCCTGGTTCAGTTTTGGAAAGTTGTACTTTTCTAAGAATTTGTCCATTTCTTCCACGTTGTCCATTTTATTGGCATATAGTTGCTGATAGTAGTCTCTTATGATCCTTTGTATTTCTGTGTTGTCTGTTGTGATCTCTCCATTTTCATTTCTAATTTTATTGATTTGATTTTTCTCCCTTTGTTTCTTGATGAGTCAGGCTAATGGTTTGTCAATTTTATTTATTCTTTCAAAGAACCAGCTTTTGGCTTTGTTGATTTTTGCTATGGTCTCTTTTGTTTCTTTTGCATTTATTCCTGCCCTAGTTTTTTAAGATTTCTTTCCTTCTACTAACCCTGGGGTTCTTCATTTCTTCCTTTTCTAGTTACTTTAAGTATAGAGTTAGGTTATTTATTTGACTTTATTCTTGTTTCTTGAGGTATGCCTGTATTGTTATGAACTTTCCCCTTAGCACTGCTTTTACAGTGTCCCACAGGTTTTGGGTTGTTGTGTTTTCATTTTCATTCATTTCTATGCATATTTTGATTTCTTTTTTGATTTCTTCTGTGATTTGTTGGTTATTCGACGGTGCCCATTTTCACCACTATTATTCAACATAGTTTTGGAAGTTTTGGCCACAGCAGTCAGAGCAGAAAAAGAAATAAAAAGAATCCAGATTGGAAAAGAAGAAGTAGAACTCTCACTATTTGCAGATGACATGATCCTCTACATAGAAAACCCTAAAAACTCCACCAGAAAATTACTAGAGCTAATCAATGAATATAGTAAAGTTGCAGGCTATACAATCAACACAGAGAAATCTCTTGTATCACTATACATTAATAATGAGAAAATAGAAAGAGAAATTAAGGAAACAACTCCATTCACCATTGCAATGAAAAGAATAAAATACTTAGGAATATATCTACCTAAAGAAACTAAAGACCTATACATATAAAACTATAAAACACTGGTGAAAGAAATAAAGAGGACACTAATAGATGGAGAAATATACCATGTTCATGGATCAGAAGAATCAATATAGTGAAAATGAGTATACTACCCAAAGCAATCTACAGATTCAGTGCAATCCCTATCAAGCTACCAGCAGTATTTTTCACAGAGCTAGAACAAATAATTTCACAATTTGTATGGAAATACAAAAAACCTCGAGTAGCCAAAGCAATCTTGACAAAGAAGAGTGGAACTGGAGGAATCAACCTGCCTGACTTCAGGCTCTACTACAAAGCCACAGTCATCAAGACAGTATGGTAATGGCACAAAGACAAAAATATAGATCAATAGAACAAAATAGAAAGCCCAGAGATAAATCCACACACCTATGGACATCCTATCTTTGACAAAGAAGGCAAGAATATACAATGGATTAAAGACAATCTCTTTAACAAGTGGTGCTGGGAAAACTGGTCAACCACTTGTAAAAGAATGAAACTAGAACACTTTCTAATACCATGTACAAAAATAAACTCAAAATGGATTAAAGATCTAAACATAAGACCAGAAACTATAAAACTCCTAGAGGAGAACATAGGCAAACACTCTCGGACATAAATCGCAGCAGGATCCTCTATGACCCACCTCCCAGAATATTGGAAATAAAACCAAAAATAAACAAATGGGACCTAATTAAACTTGAAAACTTCTGCACAACAAAGGAAACTATAAGCAAGATGAATAGACAGCCTTCAGAATAGGAGAAAATAATAGCAAATGAAGCAACTAACAAACAACTAATCTCAAAAATATACAAGCAATTCATGCAGCTCAATTCCAGAGAAATAAACGACCCAATCAAAAAATGGGACAAAGAAGTAAATAGACATTTTTCCAAAGAAGACATACGGATGGCTAACAAACACATGAAAAGATGCTCAACATCACTCATCAGAGAAATGCAAATCAAAGCCACAATGGGGTACCATTTCACACCAGTCAGAATGGCTGCAATCCAAAAGTCTACAAGCAATAAATGCTGGAGAGGGTGTGGAGAAAAGGGAACCCTCTTACACTGTTGGTAGGAATGCAAACTGGTTCAGCCACTATGAAGAACAGTGTGGAGATTCCTTTTAAAATTGCAAATAGAACAGCTGTATGACCCAGCAATCCCACTTCTGGGCATACACACTGAGGAAACCAGAACTGAAAGAGACACGTGTACCCCAATGTTCATTGCAGCACTGTTTATAATAGCCAGGACACGGAAGCAACCTAGATGTCCATCATCAGATGAATAGATAAGAAAGCTGTGGTACATATACACAGGAGTACTACTCAGCCATTAAAAAGAATACATTTGAATCAGTTCTAATGAGGTGGATGAAACTGGAGACTATTATACAGAGTGAAGTAAGCCAGAAAGAAAAACACCAATGCAGTATACTAATGCATATATATGGAATTTAGAAAGATAGTAATGACAGGAAAAGAGACACAGATGTATAGAACTATCTTTTGGACTCTGTGGGAGAGGGAGAGGGTGGAATGATTTGGGAGAATGGCATGAAAACATGTATAATGTCATATATGAAACTAATCGCCAGTCCAGGTTTGATGCATGATACTGGATGCTTGGGCCTGGTGCACTGGGACAACCCAGAGGGATGGTACAGGGAGAGGGGAGGGAAGAGGGTTCAGGATGGGGAACATGTGTATACCTGTGACTGATTCATGTTGATGTATGGCAAAACCAATACAATATTGTAAAGTAATTAACCACCAATTAAAATAAATAAATTTATATTTAAAAGAAAAGAAACCAAAAATAAATTGATGTATAGTTCATTTACAATGTTGTTAGATTCAGGTGTACATTAAAGTGAATCAGTTATACATGTATATATTCTTTTTCAGATTGTTTTCCATTATAGGTATTATAAAATATTGAGGATAATCACCTGTGTTATACAGTAAGTGCTTATTAGTTATGTGTTCTAAATATAGTAGTACGTATATATTAATCCCAAACTCCTCATTTATCCCTCCTCTCTTTCATCATAACTATGTTTGTTTTCTATATTTGTTGGTCTATTTCTGAGAAAATGGAATTTTATGCTTGGGGCTGGTGCACTGGGATGACCCAGAGAGATAATATGGGGAGAGAGGTGGGAGGGGGGTTCAGGATTGGGAACTCATGTACACCTGTGGCAGATTCATGTCAGTGTATGGCAAAACCAATACAGTATTGTAAAGTTAAAAAAAAAAGAGGTTTACTAATATTTTGTTTAAATAGAATAGACAAAAGAAGTTATATGAATGCCCAATCAATGCAGTAAAAGATACTCAACACCATTACTTATTTGGGAAATACAAATTTAACTATGTAATGCTATTATAACTTACATTACTATGGGTAAAATGAAAGAAACTGGTAACAAGTACCTGTGAGAAAGTAGAACTGGAATGCTCAAATATTACTGGTATGGTTTCCACATTAGTATATATTTTGCCAGTTCATTTATATAAAGGTAAGCACACACTTAACACATGTGTGTTTACGAGTAATCCTAGGGTATTCATGCAGGAGAAAGGAGAATATATGTCCACTGAAAAACTTGTACATGATAGATTGATTAACAGTTGGCTGTGACATGTGGCTTGAAATATCTTAGTTCCCCAATCAGGGATCAAACTTGTGCCCACTGCTTTGGGAGCTTGAATTCTTAACCATGGGACCAGCAGGACTGCTATATTTAAAATAAATAGCTATCAAGGAAAAAATAAAAGCAGTCACAAAACAGAAAAAGACTTGCACATGAAAAAAGTTTTATTCATAAAGCCTACAAACTGTAAACAGCCCAAATGTCCATCAACTGATGAATGGGTAAAGAAATCGTGCTTAATAAAATAAAAAAGCTTGAGATAAAAAAAAGTCATATGCTACATAATTTTGCTTATATAAAATTCCACAAAGGCACATTTGATAATCACTAATTCCCAAGCTTGAAGTGGATGTGTGGAGGGGAATTACTGCAAAAGAGCATGATGTAATCTTGGGATGATGGAGATGTTCTATGTAGTCATTATAGAGGTAGTTATATGACTACATATATTTGTCTCAAAATTTAATACAATTCCCTTAAAATTGACTATAATTGAGCCTATACCTCAATTAGACTGATTATAATATCTGTAGAAGTGAATGATTGTAAAAACAGTACTTATAAAAACCTGCAGAATTCAGCAAAACATGTGCTTTATGGAAATCTTATAGCCTTAAATATTTATATGAGAATGGTAGGAAGCATCAGAATAAATGAATTCAACATGTATCAGAAAAAATTTTAATTATTATAGAATATACCCCAAAGAAAAGAAAAAAAAAAGAGTAAAAGAAAAAGAAAACTGTGATATATAAAAACAAATATTTAAAAGACATGAAATCCATCAGAAACTAAAACGTTGACAAGATGACTTAGATTTTCCTTGGTGAGTTTTCTGGTGCTTATTATATTATTAAATTTATTAACATTATTAAAATATACAAAAATAACCAAACAAAAGTGCACTGAGTACTGACAACAATAACTGTGTTTAATGAACTATAATTTATTACTCATGTCATTCTTGCTCTTAAGTACAATGGAGAAGAATACAGCGTTGGAAAACCTTGATATTTTTATCACAAACTGAAATAACAATAATGGGATATTACTTTTTAGATATGTGTTTATTTCAAGATGATATTGCACATTTGATTTTTCTATTTTAATCTTTCCAGATTTTTGAAATATCTTTTAAAGAAAATGATAAAATTAGTAACTGGTTCATTTTATTGTTTTTATTACTTTTTCATTGAATTTTTGAAATATGAAGCAGAAACAACATGATAGATGTTTGTGTGTGGTTACAAACAACTACTGTGAAATATTCTGCCCAGGAAAATTCCTTGTAGCATGTGTATGTGTGTATACACACACATATATACACAAACACATATACATGCATGTGTTTTATTTCATATGGTATATTACTGCAGTATTTGTGTAGTTGCTCAGTCATGTCCAACTCTTTGCAACCCCTTGGACTGTAGCTTCCCACGCTCCTCTGTCCATGGAATTCTCCAGGTAAGAATACTGGAGTGGATACTCATTCCCTTCTCCAGGATGTCTGCATGATTCAGGAGCTGAACCCAGGTCTTCTGCATTGCAGACAGATTCTTCACCATCTGAGCCAATATTACACATAAATGTACGTGTATATTTTTTACACTTTAATTGCTCATTAAAATAATGATAAATAATTCTTTAAAGCTTTATGATATAAGTACTTATCTCTACCATGGCAGAAAAATGTAGCATATAAGGAATGAGTACAGTTTATGGAGAAAAATAGACTAACATATTTTTGAACTAAAACCATTGGAGAATATAAGTGTTAGCCCATTGTTTTTTTTAGTGCATGTGATTATAAAATGAGAAACATAATTTTATTGCATCCTTTATCCATTGAGAAATGTAATTAAAACTCCTCTTCATTTCTTGGCAGACACTCACTGACAGTTTCATAAGAGTTGACAAGGGACAAATTTAAAAAATAACTTAATAGATTTATACTGGCACTTCTTATATGGCTTTAAAACTTCTTAGCTCTCAAATTAGTCATAAAATAGTTACTATGTCTAGATAGAGCTATTTCTATACTTAAAATTACACTTATATGTTCATTTTATATCAAAATCAGTTTCCCTTTTTCACCTAGACTCTCCCTGTAAACACACTTGCATGAATTTTTATTATATAGAATTTTTATTCTATACAATGCTTAATATTCAGATGCTTAAATATTCATATTCCAAGAAGTTTGTAAGAATCCTAAATGATGCGTAATGCAAAAACTGCAGAAATAAATCAATTGATCAACAAAATTCTAGTGACAAAGGCTCAAAAGAAATTTATTTCTTGGAGGAAATGGCAACCCACTCCAGTATTCTTACCTGGAAAAGTCCATGGACAGAGGAGCCTGGCGGGCTGCAGTCCATGGGATTACATGACTGAGCACGCGTGCATGGAGGTGGAGGGAGATGAGGTGGTAGCGATAAACTGGTAGAACTAAAAAGAAGAAAAGAAATGAAATGTATTTTGTACTCATTTAGCAGTTCACAGGTGGGTGAATCCTGGACTCCAGGCAGTTCTTCTTTAAGCACTAATTAGGAGACCCAGAGTTCTTTCATCTCTTCCTTCTATACTGCACACTCTCGTTATCATTTGCAGTCAGCCACTGGAGAAAGAAAGTGTGTAGACCTAGCCACCCATCTGCTTAATCCTAGTCCCTGATATGGCACAGAATATTTCCATTTTATCCCATTGCTAGAATTCAGGGACAGGTTCACACCTAACTGTAAGGAAGAGTGAGGCCTGTAGTCAATTTGCGTGCCTAGGAGGAAGAGCAAATGGATTTCAGTGAACAGCAGTCTACAGTAGAAATTAGTTCTGTGCTGTTTTTTAACATCTGAATGATGTTAAGTGAAAAAAACTGAGTTCTTACGGTGGAAAATATCTATGTTATGGTGTCATCAATATAGGATGAATTAAGATTCATTATACCTGGGCCTTATGTTGCCTCCACCTTTAACATGTGAATAAACAGGCAAATCATTAAACTTTGAAATTCCATTTTGAGTTTTCTGACTGAATTGTCTCTAAGATTAGCTACCTCTCTAAAATGCTGTAATTATACTTTTGACAGTTTCTGAGGTGTTGAGTGAGACATAACTGTACAAACTTTCACCAAATTAAAAAATGATGACTATTTTCTGAAATGAATATTGAATTTCATATGGATAACTTTTATTACATACCAGAGATAAGTTATTCTTTTTTCTAGGAATCATAGTTCAAGTAAGTGAGTATACTGGAGTGGGGTGCCATTGCCTTCTCCAGTATATTACATACCAATTGATTTTGTCACAGTTTTTCTTAAAATTCCATTCACCATTGCGTGTTGATACCATTATTTCTGGCACATTGTAAGTACTCAGTAAATGTATGCTGAGTGAATAAATGCATGAATAACTATAGATAAAGTGAATTAAAATTAAATTCATCTCTTATAGCCTGAATTTGTATCAAAAATATTACTTATGCTATAATCATCTCCATGATTAATCAAAAAAATAAAATACAGACCAAGAAAGAAAATGCTCCAATAAAACTTCAGAGCAGTACTCTGACTTTTCTTAGAATATGTTATAAATGAATTCAGATTAGTCTGATAATTAAGCTAACTCTAGCAAAAATCTAGAAAATGTTATTCCACACCTGGGACTGGTAAGTGCACAGATATTATATAGTTCAAATGAAAAAGACTGCATTTTCCATAACATATTACTTCCCAGAATTGATATTTTTGGAGGAATTTCCTAAGGGAACAACCTAGAGAAGAAATGTAATATGTAAATATGAAAAGCTTTAAATTCTGAAGCTGGCAGAAAGCTTCAAGACACTATGTAATAATTGACACATTTTGTCCTTTCATATTCTTGAATATGGCTGTCATCCCACTCTCCCACCAACTTAGAGGAGAGTTTCCCTTCCTCGAATGCTTATAGGAGAGAAAATGTGGCTTATATTGAAGTAGATGCAGGCAAATTTCCCCCTACATATTTCTCTAATTCTTACATTTGGTCACTTAAAAGTTTTTTTTTGATTGTATATACTTTATTTACTAGGTTTTTGAGATATAACTGATATGTAACCTTATGTTGGTTTCGTTACATATAGCATATTTATTCAATATTTGTGCATATTGAGAAATGACCACACTGTCTACTTAATATCCATCACCATTCATAGTTATAAATATTTTTTCATGTGATGAAAGCTCTTATGGTCTACTCTCTTAAGCAACTTTCAAATATAAAATAGAATATTATTAACTATAATCCTCATGTTATATGTTACATCCCATAACATTTATTTTATAACTAGAAGTTTGTATCTTTTGACACCTTCCTTCACTCGTTTCACTCACCCCAACATCCCCTTCCTCTGACAGCCACCAATTAATTCTTTGTATCTGTAAGCTAAATTTTTGTTTCTTTTTTTAGATTCCAAATATAAGTGTGATTATATGGTATTTATCTTTCTCTGTCTGACATAGCAGTCACCCTTGAAGCCCGTCCGTGTTAACACAGATGGCAAGGTTTCATTCTCTTTAAGGCTGAATAATATTCCATTGTCTATATAAACCACATCTTCTTTGGTCACTTATCCATCAACAGACACAGGTTTTTTCTTCGTTATTATAAATGATGTTACAGTGGTCATGGGGTGTCTATGTCTTTGAGTTATTTTTAAAAGGGGAATTGCTGAGTTATATGGTGTTTCTATTTTTTATTTTTTAGTAACCTCCATCCTGTTTTCTAGAGTGGTTGCACCAATCTACATTCCCACCAACAGTGCGGAAGGGCTTCTGTCTCTCTATAACCTCACTCACACTCTTTATTTCTAGTTTTGAGAACAGCCATTCTGACAGGTGTGATGTAATATCTTACTGTGGCTTTGATTTGCATTTCCTTCATGACTAGTGATATTGAACCTTTTTTCATGTACCCCTTGGACAGCTGTATGTCTTTGTAACAATTTCTGTTCAACCTCTGCCCATTTTTAAAATCAGATTATTTGAGTTATTTTTGCTATTGAGTTGTATGAGTTCTTATATAGTTTGAAGATTAATCCTTTATCAGATACATTGTTTCCAAATATTTTCTCTCATTCAGTAGGTTGTCTTTTTATTTTGGTGATGCTTTTTTTTTTTTTGGCAATCCACTCCAGGACTATTGCCTGGAAAATCCCATGGACAGAGGAGCCTGGTAGGCTACAGCCCATGGGGTCGCAAAGGGTCAGACAAGACTGAGCAACTTCTCTTCACTTCACTTCTTCCTTTGCTACACAGAAGCTTTTCAGTTTAAAGTAGTACCACTTGTTTATTTTTGCTGATGTTGCCTTTGCTTTTGATGTCAAAAAAAAAAAAAAAAACTTCATTAAGATTGATGTCAAAAAGCTTGTTGCCTGTGTTTTCTTCTAAGCATTTTATGGTCTCAGGTTATATATTTAAATCTTAATTCATTTTAAGTTAATTTTGTGTTTTGAATAAGATCGTGCTTCAGTTTCATTCTTTTGCATGTGGCTGTTCAGTTTTCCCAGCATTATTTACTGAAGACAATTGTCCTTCTGCAATTGTATACACTTAGATCCTTCATCAGAAATCATATATGTGTGAATTTATTTCTGGGTTTTCTATTGTTTCATTGTGTGAAATCTGTGTGTCTGTTTCTATGCCGATACTATATGGTCTTGATCACTGTAGTTTTGTAACATCATGTGAAGTCAAGGACTGTGATGCCTTCAGCTTTCTTCTTTCTCAAGACTGATTTAGCTATTCAGGTTCTTTTACTAGCTATTTATGGTTCCAACTTCATGTACTTACCAAGCATTTTCATGGCGGTAGGTATGAATACATACTAGTGACATAAAAACACAAAGATCCTGCCCTCCTGCATGTATTAATCACCAATAAAATGTCTACATGACAGTATTGGTTTGAGTAAAAAGAGTAAATAATTTAGCATTCATTAACAGAAAAGCAAAACGTTAAAAAATAGATTTAAATGAAGCAACGTAGTGGGAAGTTTAAATCCTGTTTTCTTGCTAATATCCAAAAGTATGTGTAAATGCTAGAAAAAATTATCATAGATCAAAAAATAGAATGTAAATTGGAGGGTAGATATTGTGAATTCCATTAATGCATTTAGTCATTTGGTGAGTATTGAGTCCTTACTATGGACCAAACATACAAAGATTAATAAGATATTATTTAGGAAAATGTGATTATAATGCAATGTAATAGAATTATAAAAGAAGTACAATACTATAGAGAATTTAGAGTGATCACTTAATATAGATGAGAGTGCCGTAATTTAAGAGAACTTGGGTATGTAAGAGACCATTTCTAGGAGTGTCATTTTCTAAAACATACATGGTACAGAAAAGGGATTACCTCTGGGCTAGAGTCAAATCTGGCACCTCAGTGTGAACTTGAGATACATGACATCAAGTCTCAGAGCTTCAATTTCCCCATATATTTCATGAAAGTATAACTACTAGAAAGATTGTTGCAAGTTTCTGATATATTAATATATAGTCTAATGGCCTAGTGTGTAGTAGATCTTCTGTAAATGGTGATAGCATTATAGCTCAGTTGGTAAAGAATCCGCCTGAAATCAGGAGACCCCGGTTCAATTCCTGGGTCAGGAAGATCTGCTGGAGAAGGGATAGGCTACCCACTCCAGTATTTTTGGACTTCCCTTGTGGTTCAACTGGTAAAGAATCCACCTACAATGCAGGAGACCCCACTTCGATCCCTGGGTTGGGAAGATTCCCTGGAGAAGGGAAAGGATGCCCACTGCAGTATTCTGGCCTGGAGAATTCCATGGACTGTATAGTCCATGGGATCACAAAGAGTTGGACACAACTGAGCAACTTTCACTTTCAAATTCAAGTAAGAGTAGTCAAGGATGTTCCAGATAAAGAAAAGCACAAATGGCATAAACTTGGATAATAGAAAGATTTTATGTTAGGTCCCTAGGGAACAGTTCACAAGCTGATAGGCGGTGGACTGAATAGAGAGAAGAATAATAGAGAATGAATTCAAAGGGGCAGAGCTCTGGAGTTTGATAGTTAAGGACACCTGTAATATTCTAAGGAGTGATGCAGAATATAATTTCTGTTATAGGAAATTACTCTGGTGGCAGCTGGAAGGCGAATTGAAGATTGAGCAGTGTGGCAGTTAAAGAGACTGTATACATCAATTTCTCCTGGGTACTAGGTACTATATAGGTGATCAGTTCAGTTCAGTCACTCAGTCATGTCCAACACTGTGACCCCTTGGACTGCAGCATGCCACGCTTCATTGTCCATCACCAAGCACCAGAGCTTGCTCAGACTCATGTCCATCGAGTCAGTGATGCCATCCAACCGTCTCATCCTCTGTCATCCCCGTCTCCTTCCCTCAGTCTTTCCCAGCATCAGGGTCGTTTCCAATGACTCAGTTCTTTGCATCAGGTAGCCAAAGTATTGGAGCTTCAGCTTCCGCATCAGTCCTTTTAATGAATATTCAGGGTTGATTTCCTTTAGAATTGACAGGTTTGATCTCCTTGCAGTCCAAGGGACTCAGTAACACCCACCACCCCAAGACCCCAACTCAATAACATACCACAAATGTGCACCCAACTAGATACCTGCTATTCAGCTTATGACACTGAACACCTTCCATTTGGAGGAAGTATAGAAGAGACATGTACTCTCATAGAGGTCCCCAGCGTTTTTGGTGCCAGGCACCCATTTCATGGGAGACAATTTTTCCTTCAACCTGGGAGGGGAGGGGATGGTTTGGGGATGATTCAAGTACATTCTATTTATTGTGTGCTTTATTTCTATTATTATTACATCAGGGCCATCTCAAATTATCAAGCATTGTATCCCAGTTGGGGACCCCTGCTCTAGATTGAGATTTGTTTTCTCTGCTCATCATGTTATGCCAGCACAAACATTCATGGGATTGGTAAACACCTTATCCACTCTCCTGGTATGATGATATGATTGTTGTAAAGAAATCATGTTATGGAAAAAGTAAATTTCAAAACTATGATTCATAAACCTTATCAGTTAACTGATCATCAAGAAGTATCCTATAAAATGTCTATTAAAAATGTATTTCTTCAGCACAAGATGTCAAATCATTTTCAGGCTTGGACAGTATACTAAAGGACATGCTAAACGGTTTGTATTTTTGTTGTCTTTCTCTAATAACCTGGAGAAGGAAATGGCAACCCAATCCAGTGTTCTTGCCTGGATAATTCCATGGACAGAGGAGCCTGGCAGGCTACAGTCCACAGGGTCGCAAAGAGCTGAACCTGATTGAGCAACTTTTACTTTCTCTAATAACCAGAACTCAAGTGTCAGGCCTCTTGGCATTTAGTTTGACATGGAGCCTGCCCTTAGAAAACTCAATGATCCACTTGTGAGTTTTTTGTTTTTCCTTGTGTAACTGAACGAATATCTCCACCAATCAAAAATTGATTGTTACCTAAGCTTTGGAGTTTTTATATGCCACTTATTGAACAATCCCAAAGAGAAGTTTATATGGTCACCATGGGCAGTGGATCTGTTTGAAGGAAAATTGGGTTATACTTCAGCAGTCCAGAAATTCCAACCCTCTTTCTGCTTCTTTACATATTCTCTTTCATACTTATTACATTCTAATGCTATATACAAAATAATGTTCAGTGTTAATCATATATCACTTTTGTGCTTAAATATAAGTGACTCAAGGACAGAGATCATTGTCTTGTTTTGTCTACTAAAAATTTCCATAGAATAGAGCTGTGCCTAGAATATATCAGTTATCTATCTATCTATCTATCTATCTATATATATATATATAGATAGAGAGAGAGAGAGAGAATAAATTGAAGCATGAATGGAACCAGAGATTCCCCTAATTTCAACTGTTCTGTGAAGAAGGGAATGGAAGACTATTGTAGTCCATTCCCATTTCTGTAAAGCTCACATCCCACAAGAATGTTCTGGGTCATCCTTCCAAGTTGGAATAAACAAACATGGTCAAAGTTCTTGCTAAAGGCAAAAATAATAATGAATTGGCAAAAGAGTTAAAAACCATAAATATCAACAGTAGCCCCATTGCAGAACTATGCCTGCAGAAAGAGAGATTGTTTTCCCTGTATTTTTGCTTATATTTTTTGTTCTTTTTCTCTTTCTTTTACTAGCATTTATAGATCATTTTTTATTGAGATGGGATATAAATAGACCTGAGGAAATAAAAGGTGCCACCTAAAAATCTTGGGCTTATACACCAAAATTCTAGCAGCTCTCTGAAAAAACTGATGAGATTTTGGATCATTTGCCTTCCTGGAGGGAACTGGGTTATGTATATTTGCAGTTTTAAGGCTGGTTATGTTATAAGGGGAATATTGTTTTTTGAAATGTGGTATAAGTAGAAAGATGAATGAGGAAATCAGAGAACCAAGGGAGTAATTTTCTGAACATTTCATGGCATAGGGTATCATCGGCTTTAACCTTTCCTTCTACTGGTAAAAGAGGACCCAACATGTAGAATATCCATTTAAATTCTCACTATGGAGACTGAAGGAAATGGCACCTAATGGCAGGAAAGGATATAAGAGTATCTAAAACTTAGGCTTGGGTATTATATCTGAAATGAATGATGTAAAGGCAATAAAATGATTCAGTTCAGTTCAGCTGCTCAGTTGTGTCTGACTCTTTGCAACTCCATGAATCACAGCACACCAGGCCTCCCTGTCCATCACCAACTCCCAAAGTTCACTCAGACTCACATCCATTGAGACGGTGATGCCATCCAGCCATCTCATCCTCTGTCATCCCCTTCTCCTCCTGCCCCCAATGCCTCCCAGCATCAGGGTCTTTTCCAGTGATTCAACTCTTCGCATGAGGTGGCCAAAGTATTGGAGTTTCAGCTTCAGCATCAGTCCTTCCAAAGAACTCCCAGGACTGATCTCCTTTAGGATGGACTGGTTGGATCTCCTTGCAGTCCAAGGGACCTTCAAGTCTTTTTCAACACCACAGTTCAAAAGCATTAATTCTTCGGCACTCAGCTTTCTTCACAGTCCAATTCTCGTATCCATACATGACCACTGAAAAAACCATAGCTTTGACTAGATGGACCTTGGTTGGCAAAGTAATGTCTCTGCTTTTGAATATACTATCTAGGTTGGTCATAACTTTCCTCGCAAGGAGTAAGCGTCTTTTAAATTCATGGCTGCAATCACTGTCTGCAGTGATTTTGGAGCCCCAAAAAATAAAGTCTGACACTGTTTCCACTGTTTCCCCATCTATTTCCCATGAAGTGATGGGACCAGATGCCATGATCTTTGTTTTCTGAATGTTGAGCTTTAAGCCAACTTTTTCGCTCTCCTCTTTCACTTTCATCAAGAGGCTTTTTAGTTCCTCTTCACTTCTGCCATAAGGGTGGTGTCATCTGCATATCTGAGGTTATTGATATTTCTCCCAGCAATCTTGATTCCAGCTTGTGCTTCTTCCAGCTCAGTGTTTCTCATGATATGCTCTGCATATAAGTTAAATAAGCAGGGTGACAATATACAGCCTTGACGTACTCCTTTTCCTATTTGGAACCAGCCTGTTGTTCTATGTCCAGTTCTAACTGTTGCTTCCTGACCTGCATATAGGTTTCTCAAGAGGTAAGTCAGGTGGTCTGGTATTCCCATCTCTTTCAGAATTTTCCACAGTTTCTTGTGATCCACACAGTCAAAGGCTTTGGCATAGTCAATAAAGCAGATGTTTTTCTGGAACTCTTTTGCTTTTTTGATGATCCAACGAATGTTGGCAATTTGATCTCTGGTTTCTCTGCCTTTTCTAAATCCAGCTTGAACATCTGGAAGTTCACAGTTTATGTATTGCTGAAGCCTGGCTTGGAGAATTTTGAGCGTTACTTTACTAGTGTGTGAGATGAGTGCAATTGTGCAGTAGTTTGAGCACTCTTTGGCATTGCCTTTCTTTGGGACTGAAATGAAAACTGACCTTTTCTGGTCCTGTGATCACTGCTGCGTTTACCATATTTGCTGGCATATTGAGTGAAGCACTTTCACAGCATCATCTTTTAGGATTTGAATTAGGTTAACTGGGATTCCATCACCTCCGTTAGCTTTGTTCATAGTGATGCTTCCTAAGGCCCACTTGACTTCACATTCCAGAATGTGTGGCTCTCGGTGAATGATCACACCATTGTGATTGTCTGGGTCGTGAAGATCTTTTTTGTACAGTTCTGTGTATTCTTGCACCTCTTCTTAATATCTTCTGCTTCTGTTAAGTCCATACCATTTCTGTCCTTTATCAAGCCCATCTTTGCATGCAATGTTCCCTTGGTATCTCTAATTTTCTTGAAGAGATCTCTAGTCTTCCCCATTCTGTTGTTTTCTTCTATTTCTTTGCACTGATAGCTGAGGAAGGCTTTCTTATCTCTCCTTGCTATTCTTTGGATAAAATGATTAGTATTTGTTAAAAGTTAGCTGTGACTGTGCCCAGGCACAAATTACCTGGCTATATATTTTATTTAGCAAGTATACATATAGATCTTCCTATGCATCCAGTCCAGCTCTAAATATTTTACAAATATTAACAAGTATTTTACAAATATTTTACAATTATTAACTCTTTTTGGAACTTGTATTTCAAACTCTGCCAAATATGAGCTTCCCCAATGGCTCAGGGATAAAGAATCCACCTGTGGTACAGAAGATACAGAAGTTACAGTTTCTATCCTTGGGTCCAGAAGATCCCCTGGAAGAAGAAATGGCAACCCACTGCAGTGTTCGTTCCTGGAGAATCCCATGGACAGAGGAGCTTGGCGGGCTACAGACCTTGTGGTTGCCAAGAGTCAGACACGACAGAGCATATGGCACTAGCCTTCCCTTATATCTGTGTCTTCCAAGTCTCTCCATTAGCTATCCATTATTAGCATGGGCACTCCAACAGGAAAACCTTTTCTTCCTTAAAATAGAGTGGTTTTGGTGCTCATAACTAAAAACTCTAAAAGAAATATGTGTATGCACACATGGTTTTTTACCCTAAAAGCCATAAGTACTCGTTGAAGGAGTTTAAATTGATGAATTACGTGATCTAATTGTGCTATAATAAGCCCAAATAACCTTTAAAAACATACAATTAGAAGTGTATTTTACAAATTAAAAGTCTATTGAAACAAAGTCATTAAAAATAAAGAAATTGATAGACTTTTCCCATTAATTGAGTCATAAACCTGAGAATTGTAAATATTAGAAAATACAATATAATATTGTGTTATCATTACAATGCTAACCTTAAATAAATCCCAACTCAGGCCTAATATAGTCTTTCCAATCCTGAGAAAAAGTTTCTATAATGGTATGGCTAAGGAAATGAATTCTGAAAGTTCCACAGACCTAATTTTCTATTCACCATTGATTTTAAAGTATTTTCACAGATTCTGGTTATGTTTGGAACTCTATTTTAAAGGTAACAAAAGAAGTTCTGAAAAAGTAAGACTGGATTTAACATTTAATAAAACTGCCACTTGCTTTTCAATTTGTCATTTGAAAACTAGATAGTAAATTGAAAGGTTTTATACCTATTGTTGAAAAGTGGAATTTGTCTCCAGACTAAGATAGAAATATATGATCGTGCAGAATCCTAAAAAAATTTTGTTTACAGTGGCTCAAACTCAGTGCCTATCTCTTAGAAGTGAGACGGTGCATCAATACATATTGCTAGTTCTGTTTTTGTTTTCACAATTGCCAGTCTCCTTGTCAGATTTTACAAATCTGAAAATAATCAAAGCAAAATAATAATACCAATAATTTCATCCATTACATTTGAACATTTCAGCAAGAGTTCCTTGTTATTTGTATATATTGTGCCCTTGCTAGAGAATATAGGTCTAGATATTATCACATAAAACTGGCAATAATTTTTAGTTTTTAGGCTTCCCAAGATAATACAAGAAAAAAAAAAACATAAAATAGTGTACAAGGAGCTAATTTTCTGTTAGGCCATAGAGAATACAGAAGCTATGCTTATAAAAATTTTTTTTCTTCTTTTCTGTAGAAGAATTGAATATATCCATTTTTATGCATGTGTATTTATTGAGTTTTGCTATTGGTTTTTTTTCTTCCCCAGTCATCCCAATTGCAATAATTTCTCCTTTCTATGTGCATAGAGAATATTAATAAATCTAGGGCCATTGTTCCTAAGTAAGGTTTACCAGAAGGTCAGTGCATTTTTTTTGTAAAGATACATTTGCATGTTTGCACTAAGGAAGGATGTATTAATCTACTTAGAGTGAGGTTTGTCCCTTGTTTAAGGTCTCATAAGATTGCTAAACAAGGACTTTTATCTAGCAAGTACTGTTGGGAATAAAATTCAGGGATCTTGTGAATAAATTTTGGTCATTAACATAACGTAGTCATGCTATAAATTTTTATCATAAGCTCTCTTCAGTGATGGGTATAATGGTCTGAGATCTGCCTGCTGAGGGAAGACTGTAAGCTAGAGGTTTCCTTGGTTTGCCCCTGCATTCAGGCCTGACAGCTAAGATGCCTAAGACCACTCAGACTTTGAAAGCGTCAACTATCAGAAAGAGGCCTGACAACAGTCATGGAATAATTAAGCATGGGTTTGGATATTACTTTGAGCAGAAAGAAAGTTTGTAGGCCCCAAAACAAAGAATTAAAAATGTCTTTTTAGAATCCAGTAATAAGTACTTGAAACATGAGCAATTAATCTGATTTTAGAACTTTTATACTTTATTTCTCCACTAGTGAACATGAAAGGACTGAGCTTTTATTGTTTATGTTGGGAATTTTATTGCTCTCTTATTAATGTCATCATCTCTCCACATTCTTGCTGTGTGATTATTGTATGGACAAGAATGAAACAGTGAAAAGAACAAGCCTTAATGCAAAAAAGATTATCTTTGAAGTCTGTCAACTGTACATTTCTTCATTCCCTAATAAGGAGAGAACACAATTCATAATTGGATTGTTTACTTATCTGAAAAAAAAGGAAGATCAAAACATATGGTTCAAAATCACAATTAGATGATTTCTTGCAGTGAGCTCAGTAATCCTTCATAATTTGATACAAAATGACATTTGACTAAACCTGTGACAAGGAAAAAAGGAAAATTTTCTTTGGACATAAGTGAATACTCTCCTTAGATCTAGAAACAGGGGAAAGCAGGAAGTACTGGCTAAAAATTAAGGTTTTCTCTCTGCATATAAACTCATAAATTTCACAGCATGATCCTTCCTCCAGACTTCCAGCAAGGCTATAGTCTACAATAGGCCTTAGATCCCATTCACTTTGCCTTAGCACTTGTTTATTTTTCTTGAAAATTCCCCAGTGACTGCAGATATTTTTCTTAACAGGTGATTTTTCAATGAAATGTCATTTTGGCTTTTTGTGAGTATCCTTAGTGGCATGTACCAAATGACTCATTTCATTTGTGACCAGAGCCAAATTCAAATTTAATTTTCCAGAGGGGACAAGTTAATGTATAACCTATTGTGCCACCTGGCATCCTAAATTAAATTTCCTGAACTGTTTTCACTGAGAACAGAATTGGGTATATTGTTTTGTAAAGGCATTTTCAGCTGTCAGCTGTGACTTCAATCACTTTTATAGTTATATAATTAACCCATTTATTATAATTAATAAGTCATAAATACCTGGAATTCTAAATTTTGAAAATAACAATTGGGTTACTTAGCTCTATGGAACCAAAATGGCCTATATTCTGAACATTAGAGAAATATTAAATCCTCTTACCTAACTTTCCATCATATATCTATTCTGTGTATAGTGCCTCATGAATACTATCCTAGAGAAAAATGTTCATTTGAGTTCAAACCCAAGCCATTTAATTCCAAAGGGTTTATATTTTTAAAATATAGATTTAAATATATACAAATTTATATTATATATATTAAAATAGATATAAATATAAATTAAAAATAGAAAGAAGCGTTTTCAGACCACTTCCAAATGTCATCTAGACCCAAATCCATAAAAGCATTGTACATGTTAAAACAAAAAATTTAAAAAGATGAGACTCAATGAGATTTCTTTACATACAGATTTCTGAGTTATTAAGGCCACTTGCCATTCATAGTAGCCTGGTATGTTATCAAAGACTATAATTATAACATAATATGTGTCTTGTAGCTCACCAATTTACATTATAGCAGCAGCTTGCACATTTATGTCCAAATACTCAAGACTGCTTTGTATGTTTGACTAAACCCCAAATGAGCCTTTTCAAGTAGTAAATAATACATTTTACACTGCTTTATTTTGAAAAAAACTAAATAAGAATTTATGAATTAAACGATATTTTGTTCTTTATTCTTATTTTTAAATCAACTATTTCCTTTCTTACTTTTAAGACCCTGAATTAGACAAGGCTTTAAATTTATAAGCTTCCCTGGTGGTTCAGGTGGTAAAGAATATGCCTGCAATGCCGGAGACCTGGATTCAATCCTTGGGCCAGAAAGATCCCCTGGAGAAGGAAATGGCAACCCACCCCAGTATTCTTGCCTGGGAAATCCCATGTACAGAGGAGCCTGCTGGGGCTACAGTCCATGGGTTTGCAAAGAGTCAGACACAAATGAAAGACTAACACTTTGACTTTAAATTCAGGCCCACCATCTCTTAGCTGGATAACTTTGGGAAGTAGTGTAACCTCTGTGGGTTATATTTATACAATAGAAATAATAGTACTAGTATTAATAACAACAATAATAATACTGACCTCATTTGGTAATTAGAAGAACTAGGCAATTTTTTGTTTATATAAAGACTTCAAATGATACCTGCGTATAATGAGTACTCAAAAGACATCATGGACTATTATTAGTTGTTAAAGTCTTCATATTACCGTGTTTTGGCATGTTAGCTAATCTGTCAGTCTCTAATAGTCAATTCTCAATCACTATTTTTTTTTCTTCCTTTTTTCCTTATTTTTTCTGAGTACAGTTCAGTTCAGTTCAGTTGCTCAGTCATATCCGACTCTTTGCAACCCCGTGAATCGCAGCACGCCAGGCCTCCCTGTCAATCACCATCTCCCAGAGTTCATTCCAACTCTCATCCATCGAGTCAGTGATGCCATCCAGCCATCTCATCCTCTGTCATCCCCTTCTCCTCCTGCCCCCAATCCCTCCCAGCATCAGGATCTTTTCCAATGAGTCAACTCTTCGCATGAGGTGGCCTAAGTACTGGAGCTTCTTCAGCTTTAGCATCATTCCTTCCAAAGAACACCCAGGGCTGATCTCCTTTAGAATGGACTGGTTGGATCTCCAACACCACAGTTCAAAAGCATCAATTCTTCAGCGCTCAGCTTTCTTCACAGTCCAACTCTCACATCCATACATGACCACTGGAAAAACCATAGCCTTACAAATAGCTGTGAAAAGGAGAAGCGAAAAGCAAAGGAGAAAAGGAAAGATATAAGCATCTGAATGCAGAGTTCCAAAGAATAACAAGAAGAGATAAGAAAGCCTTCCTCAGTGATCAATGCAAAGAAATAGAGGAAAACAACAGAATGGGAACGACTAGAGATTTCTTCAAGAAAATTAGAGATACCAAGGGAACATTTCATGCACAGATAGGCCCAATAAAGGACAAAAATGGTATGGACCTAACAGAAGCAGAAGATATTAAGAAGAGGTGGCAAGAATACATAGGAGAACTGTACAAAAAAGATCTTCACGACCAAGATAATTACGATGGTGTGATCACTCACCTAGAGCCAGACATCCTGGAATGTGAAGTTAAATGGGCCTTAGAAAGCATCACTATGAACAAAGCTAGTGGAGCTGATGGAATTCCAGTTGAGTTGTTTCAAATCCTGAAAGATGATGCTGTGACAGTGCTACACTCAATATGCCAGCAAATTTGGAAAACTCAGCAGTGGCCACAGGACTGGAAAATGTCAGTTTTCATTCCAATCCCAAAGAAAGGCAATGCCAAAGAATGCTCTCAAACTACCGCACAATTGCACTCATCTGAGTACAGGTGATAAATAATAATTGCAAAATATTTAGAAATAAAATCCATTATGTCTTCATCCAGAAACATGTTTAGGTATATTTGGGGGTTTTTCTTCTCAGTCTTTTTCCCCCCAGGTATAATTTACACTGTGTTGATTATATTGGATATAAAATTCCAGGTCCTGATTTATTCATGTAATGTTATCCGTCCCCTCAAAAAACAACAAACCTTTACTACAAAGTAGACATCATGTTAATCGTTTAAGTTATGTGTATATACTAGATTATTCAACAATCATTCTGTTCTGACTCATTTACTTTCATCTCTTTCTACTTTACTTCCATCTTTTTTTTTTAATCATTATAGCTAGTTCTATGATTTGTTCATTCTCCAAGAAAGACTCTTTTCAGGCAAGGAGACATAGTTGGGACTAAAGAAGGCAGAATCCCTTCCTTTGTGAAGTCAATGTTATAGCTGGGAAAGGAACAGTAAACAGATAACTGTCCACAATTTTAAAGGGATCATATATCTATAGACACACTAAGGCAAGATATGGTTATAAATGGTAAAAGGGAAGTTCTTATTTAGACAAGCTGAATTTGGATTCTGAGGAGGAGATATTTGAACAGACACCTGAATGAAATAATGATTACAAAATTCAATGCATAAAGCTTTTTATTGCAAATCTTTTTGAATATTTTATGCATGCATGGAAATCAGTAAACTAAAACCTGAATAATTTCACGTCACATCCTAGTCACTCCCCAGCAACAATTAGCATGAAGAATTTATAATCTTATACCTTATTAGCAGTAGCAAAACAAGCATATTTGACTTAAGGTTGACATATAGAGGCTCAGAGAATTATATGATTACTCAGGCCAGTTTTCTTATATGGTATGTTAGAGATCATAATCTGAAACCCAACTTTTGTTTTATATTGGCTAGCAAAGTTTTCATAGTCTATTGATAAAAGAAAATGAATGTCCATGGGAATGATTCAAACAGGTTCATCTCTGTGAGTTCAAATTATTGGCAACAGCATACCTATATATTTTTATACTTATAAAACAATTCAAATTTTCCTCTGGAATTCCAGCAGACAGAAAACTGTTATATTCAACAAAATGTAAACTGCAAAGGATTTCTGACAGTCGGGGTGCATAATGGAGATTGCCTTTGCTTAGATGTTTGCATAATCACTTACAGTCTGTATTCCTGGGAAAGTTCCCAAATTTAGCACTACAGCACTTTGATAATAATGCAATAAGACAAAAGTCAGGAAATACATTCCCATAAAGTGAAATAAATCTTGTTCTTTAACCCAGAAATGACTATAAACGTTACCTTCATCGAAATTTCACTCATCTGCATATTTTCAGCTTGTGTAAGGAGAACAATGAAGGACAATTAGATGGTGGGGTTTTTAACTGAGGACAAGATTAAACCTTACTTATCAGATTTTCACATAGTACAAGCTGATAATTTTGGTCTGCATGCTTTAGTAAAATCATGACATATTGACCCTGAAGCACTTGAAGTCTATTTAATTTTCTTTCACTGAAAAGAAAAATGAAATAGATTTTGGTAAGTGGTCTTGATGAGAAAAATTCATACAATATTTACATATGTTTTTGTGTGTAGCATGTTTTTATATTTTGAGATGAAACAGCTTTTTCCTTTAGTTTTGTTTTTTAATAATATAGAATTATAGGTTTCTATCTCACATAGATGGGAAGTTTCAGAGCTTAAAAAGCCTTAAAGAAAGATTTGGGTACAGGTACAAGCCTTACTTGTGGCTTAGAGGTTAAAGCGTCTGCCTGCAATGCAGGAGACCCGGTTCAATCCCTGGGTCAGGAAGATCCCCTGGAGAAGGAAATGGCAACCCACTCCAGTATTCTTGCCTGGAGAATCCCATGGACGGAGGAGCCTGGTAGGCTACAGTCCACGGGGTCACAAAGAGTCGGACACGACCGAGTGACTTCACTTTCTTTCACAAGCCTCACATTGAGACACATTAGATTCAAGAATGGACAATGGTGAATGAGAAAGAAAAAGAAAGCAATGAAGTGAGAACAGACCTAGAAATGCTAGAAGAGAATTATGTTAAGAATGGGCAGAAAAGGCTCAGAAGTGTCATTAGGAGGAAAACACAGATGGAGAAGTAGAAAGAGAGATATAAATACTAAGTAGAAGAACAAGGCAACAGGGAAAGAAGAGAAAACTGTTAGTAAAGAGGATTATCTCAATCCTGAAAAGGGGAGGAGAGGAGCGGGGCGGGCAATATCAGAAATGGCAAAGAGAGGAAGTGAAAGAAGAGCTTGAGAGAGAGTCAAAAGAAAAAGAAATTCCATGACAGGATTCTTTTGACTAAGGTTATACAGTCTCCCCTGGAGAAGGCAATGGCAGCCCACTCCAGCACTCTTGCCTGGAAAATCCAATGGGCAGAGGAGCCTGGTAGGCTGCAGTCCATGGGGTCGCTAGGAATCAGACACAACTGAGCGACTTCACTTTCACTTTTCACTTTCATGCTTTGGAGAAGGAAATGGCAACCCACTCCAGTGTTCTTGCCTGGAGAATCCCAGGGATGGGGGAGCCTGGTGGGCTGCCGTCTATGGGGTCACACAGAGTCGGACACGACTGAAGCGACTTAGCTTATACAGTCTCACCACAACTATACTACAATTAATTAACAAGAAAATATCTGATAAAGATACAAAAGCATCTCAGAGAACACAAGACATGGAAATTCAGCCAGGTCTAAGGACTAGCCTAGACAGTGTCAAGGGCTCTGTTCCACTCGTCTCTTTTTCCAGTTCTTTCTTTTCTGCAGACTGGCTTCTGATTAGAAGTTTAGTTTTCTTTCAGTGTCTATTTTCACATCTACTCAGTGTAATTAGCATCAGAGACTAGCTAGGATTCTGAATTTTAATCTCAAAATAGCAGAGGAGTTTATATAACCCAGTTGGATCAAGAATCTATCCCTAATCTGTGCTGTGTGCTATGCTAAGTCACTTCAGTCGTGTCCGACTCTTTGGGACGCTATGGACCATAACTCGCCAGGCTCCTCGGTCCACGGGATTCTCCAGGCAAGAATTCTGAAGTGGGTTGCCATGTTCTCCAGGGGATCTTCCTGACGAAGGGATCAAACTGGCATCTCTTACATCTCCTGCATTGGCAGGTGGAGTCTTTACCACTACCACCTCCTGGTTTAATCAGCCTTCACCCAGGAATGATAACTCAGTTGAGTTTTGTCAGTCTTCTACGTATGAATTGTGGAATAATTCTTAAGAAGGAAGCAGTTGAATAGGTTGAAAAGAAAAAGATATCAACTTCTTAGAAAAAGATTAATTAAAGGAGTGATGGAAGAAGGGTGCTTATAGGGGAGTAAAGTAAAAGGAGTATTGAAAGAGAAACAGAGGGAGAGAGAATGGTAAAGAAGAATACTATGTTAAAGTGAAAGTTGCTCAATTGTTTCCGACTCTTTGCGACCCCATGGACTTTATGGTCCATGGAATTCTCCAGGTCAGAATACTGGAATCAATCCAATACAAATCAAGATGGTGGAGTAAAAGGATGTATGCCTATCTTCTCCTGTGAGAACTCCAGAATTACAATTCACTGCTGAACAACCATCCACAGGAGAATGTTGGATCCCACCAAAAAAAGATATCCCACGTCCAAGGGCAAAGGAGAAGTCCCAGAAAGACCATGGGAGGGGTGAAATACTTTTAAAATCAAACCCCATACCCGCCAGAGATGCTCAGAGGGCTCAAACAAAACTTTGTGAGCACCAGGAGACCCCACAGAGACTGTCAGACCTGCCTTTGAGTGTTTGAGTGTCTCCTGCAGAGGTACAGGTCAGCAGTGCACTGCTCTGGGGCAGAGGCTCTGGGTGCTGCAGACCTGGGTAAGGCATAAGCCCTCTTGGAGGAGGTCACCATTAACCCCACCATAGAGCCGCCAGAACTTACACAGGACTGGGAAACAGACTCTTGGAGGGCACAGACAGAACCTTCTGCACCAGGACCCAGGAGAAAGGGGCAGTGACCCCACAAGAGACTGACCCAGACTTGCCTGTCAGTGTCCATGAGTCTCCAGCGGAGGCGTGGGTTGTGGTGGCCTGCTTCAGGGTCTGGGGCCCTGAATGTGGCATTGTGTGCACTGGACCTTTTGAAGGAGATCACCATTAACTTCATTATCTCTACCATAGCTTGGTCTCCAGTCAAACAATGGGGAGGGAACACAGCCCCACCCATCAACAGAAAAATGGATTAAAGATTTGCTGAGCATGGTCCTGCCCATCAGTACAAGACCCAGTTTCCCCTAGTCAGTCTTTCATCAGGAGGCTTCCGTAAGCCTCTTATCCTTAACCCTCAGAGGGCAGACAGAATGAAAACCACAGTCACAGAAAAGTAATCAAATGGACCACATGGACCACAGTAATCACTTGTTTAACTCAATGACTTGTTTAATTATGAGCCATGCCATATAGGGCCACCCAAGATGGGTGGGTCATGGTGGAGAGTTCTGACAAAACATGGTCCACTGGAGAAGGGAATGGCAAAACACTTCCGTATTCTTGCCTTGAGAACCCCATGAACAGTATGAAAGGCAAAAAGATAGGACACTGAAAATGACCTCCCCAGGTCAGTAGGTGCCCAATATGTTATTGGAGATCATTGAAGAAATAACTCCAGAAAGAATGAAGATGCAGAGCAACAGCAAAAACAATGTCCTGTTGTGGATGTGACTGGTGATGGAAGTAAAGTCCGATGCTGTAAAGAACAATACTGTACAGGAACTTGGGATGTTAGGTCCATGAATCAAGGTAAATTGGAAAGGGTCAAACAAGAGATGGCAAGAGTGAACATTGACAGTTTTGGAATCAGTGAACTAAAATGGACTGGAATGGATGAATTTAACTCAGATGACCATTATACCCATTACTGTGGACAACAATCCCTTAGAAGAAATGAAGTAGCCCTCAGAGTCAACAAAAGAGTCCAAATTGCAGTTCTTGGGTACAATCTCAAAAATGACAGAATGATCTCTGTTTGTTTCCAAGGCAAACCATTCAATATCACAGTAATCCAAGTCTATGAACCAACCAGCAAGGCTGAAGAAGCTGAAGTTTAACAGATCTATGAAGACCTATAAGACCTTCAAGAACCAACATCCCCCCAATATGTCCTTTTCATTATAGGGGACTAGAATGAAAAAAAGGAGGAAGTCAAGAGATGTCTGGAGTAACAGACAACTTTGGCCTTGGCATACAAAATGAAGCAGGGCAAAGACAGAGTTTTGTCAAGAGAATTCACTGGTCATACTATACAGCTTCTTGCAACAACACAAGAGAAGAAACTACATGGACATCACTAGATGGCCAATACTGAAATTAAATTGATTATATTCTTTGCAGCCAAAGGGGAAAAAGTATATAGTCAGCAAAGACAAACCAGGAGCTGACTGTGGCTCAGATCATGAACTCCTTATTGCCAAATTCAGACTTAAATTGAAGAAAGTAAGGAAAACCACTAGACCATTCAGGTATGACCTAAGCCAAATCCCTTAAGATTATACAGTGGAAGTGACATATAGATTCAAGGGATTAGATCTGATAGACAGAGTGCCTGAAGAACTATGGACAGAGGCTCATGACATTGTGCAGGAGGCAGTGAACAAGACCGTCCCCAAGAAAAAGAAATGCAAGAAGGCAAAATGGTTGTCTGAGGAGGTGTTGCAAATAGCTGAGAAAAGAAGAGAAGTGAAGGCAAAGGAGAAAAGGAGAGATATACACATCTGAATGCACAGTTTCAAAGAATAGCAAAAGAAGATAATAGCAAGAAAGGCTTCCTCACTGATCAATACAAAGAAATAGAAGCAAACAACAGAATGGGAAAGACTAGTGATCTCTTCAAGAAAATTAGAGATACCAAGGGAACATTTCATGCAAAGATGGGCTCGATAAAGGACAGAAATGGCATGGCCCTAACAGAAGCAGAAGATATTAAGAAGAGGTGGCAATACACAGAAGAACTATACAAAAAAGATCTATATGACTGAGATAACCAGGATGGTGTGATTACTCACCTAGAGACAGACATATGGAATGTGAAGTCAAGTGGGCCTTAGGAAGCATCACTACAAACAAAGCTAGTGGAGGTGATGGAGTTCTAGTTCACCTATTTCAAATCCTAAAAGATGATGCTGTGAAAGTGGTGCACTCAATATGCCAGCAAGTTTGGAAAACTCAGCAGTGGCCACAGGACTGGAAAATGTCAATTTTCATTCCAATCCCAAAGAAAGACAATGCCAAAAATGTTCAAACTACCACAAATTGCACTCATCTCACACCCTAGCAAAGTAGTGCCCAAAATTGCCCAAGCCAGGCTTCAACACTACATGAACCATGAAATTCCAGATGTTTAGGCTGCATTTAGAAAAGGAAGAGAAACCAGAGATCAAATTGGCAACATCCGTTGGATTATAGAAAAAGCAAGAGAGTTCCAGAAAAACATCTATTTTTGCTTTATTGACTATGCCAAAGCCTTTGACTGTGTGGATCACAAGAACCTGTGGAAAATTCTGAAAGAGATGGGAATACCAGACCACCTGACCTGACCTGCCTCCTGAAAAAAATCTATATGCAGGTCAGGAAGCAACAGTTAGAACCGGACATGGAACAACAGACTGGTTCCAAATAGGAAAAGGAGTACGTCAAGGCTGTATATTGTCACCCTGCTTATTTAACTTATATGCAGAGTACATCATGAGAAACGCTGCACTGGATGAAGCACAAACTGGAACCAAAGATTGTGGGGAGACATATCAATAACTTCACATATGCAGATGACACCACACTTATGGCAGAAAGTGAAAAAGAATTAAAGAGCCTCTTGATGAAAGTGAAAGAGGAGAGTGAAAAAGTTGGCTTAAAGCTCAAGTTCAGAAAGCTAAGATCATGGCATTGGTCCCATCAATTCATTGCAAAAAGATGGGGAAACAATGGAAACAGTGACAGACTTTATTTGGGGGTCTCCGAAATCACTGCAGATGGTGACTGCAGCCATGAAATTAAAAGACACTTGCTCCTTGGAAAAAAAGTTATGAGTAACCTATGCAGCATATTGAAAAGCAGAGATGTTACTTTGCCAACAAATATCCATCTAGTCAAAGCTATGGATTTTCCAGTAGTCATGTATGGATGTGAGAACTGGACTATAAAGAAAGTTGAGTGCCAAGGAACTGATGCTTTTGAACTGTGGTGTTGGAGAAGACTCTTGAGAGTCCCTTGGACTGCAAGGAGGTTCAACCAGTCCATCTTAAAGGAAATCAGTCCTGCATACTCATTGGAAGGACTGGTGCTGAAGCTGTTAGTGAAGTCACTCAGTAGTGTCTGACTCTTTGCAACCCCATGGACTGTAGCCTACCAGACTTGTCCTTCCATGGGATTTTCTAGGCAAGAGTACTGCAGTGGGTTGTCATTTACTTCTCCAGAGGATCTTTCCGACACTGGGATTGAACCCAGGTCTCCCACATTGTAGGCAGATGCTTTACTGTCTGAGTCACCAGGGAAGCTGAAACTCCAATAATTTGGGCACCTGTTGCAAAGAACTGACTCATAGGAAAAGCCTCTCATGTTGTGCAAGATTGAAGGTGGGAGAAGAAGAGGACAATCAAGGATGAGGTGGTTGGATGGCATCACTGAGTCGATGGACATGAGTTTGAGTATGTACCAGGAGTTGGTGATGGACAGGGAAGCCTGGTATGGTGCAGTCCATCAGGTTGCCAAGAGTCAGACATGACTGAGCAACTAAACTGCGCTGAACTGAAGGCCCACTTGACTTCGCACACCAGGATGTCTGGCTCTAGGTGAATGCCCACACCATCGTGGTTATGAGTCTTTAAGATCTTTTTTTGTACAGTTCTTTATATTCTTGCCCCTCTTCTTAATATCTTCTGCTTCTGTTAGGTCTGTACTATCTGTCTTTTGTGTGTGTGTGTGTATGCCCATCTTTCATGAACTGTTCCCTCGGTATCTTAATTTTCTTGAAGAGATCTCTAGTCTTTCCCATTGTATTGTTTTCCTCTATTTCATTGGAACGGTCACATAGGAAGGCTTCCTTATCTCTCCTTGCTATTTTTGGAACTGTGCATTCAGAAGAACATATCTTTCCTTTTCTCCTCTGCCTTTCACATCTCTTCTTTCCTCAGTTTTATGTACGGCCTCCTCAGACAACCGTTTTGCCTTGTTCCATCTTTTCTTGGGGATGATTTTGGTCACCACCTCCTATACAATATTACAAACCTTCATCCATTGCTTTTCATGCACTCTGTCTATTATATCTAATCCTTTGAATCTATTTGTCACTTCCACTGTATAATCATAAGGGATTTGATTTAGATCGTACCTGAATGGCCTAGTGCTTTTCTCTACACTTTTTAAGTCTGAATTTTGCAGTAATGAGCTCATGAGCCACAGCCAGCTCCTTGTCTTCTTTTTGTTGGCTCTATAGAGCTTTTCCATCTTCAGCTGCAAAGAATATAATCAGCCTAATCTCTTGTGTTGCTGGAAGAGGGTGTTTGCTGTGACCAGTGCATTCTCTTGGCAGAAGTCGGTTAGCTTTTCCCCTGCTTCATTTTGTACCCCAGGCCTAACTTGCATGACACTGATTTAATCTATATTATTGTTTGTTCTTTCTGTATTGATATTTTGTTCAGTTGTTCTATCCATTATTGAAAGTGTGATACTCTCTTATTCTTACAGTGTTGCTGCCTATTTGCTACTTTAGTTCAGAAATATTTTCTGTATTGATGTGGACACATATATAACTGTTATAAGTTCCTGTTGAGTTGACCTTTTTATTGTCATTTAATATACTTATCTCTTGTAACAATTTTTACTTAAAATCATTTTTATGTGATATAAGTGTAGCTACTCTTGCTCTCTTTTGTTTTTTATTTGCATGGACTATATTTTTCCATTCTTTTATCCCCCCAGCCTATGCATGTCCATAAATGTAAAGTGAGTCTCTTGTAGTCAGTACATAGTTGGATCTTGGCTTTTTCTGTTTTATTTTTGTTTCCATAATCCACTCAGCCACTTTATGCCTTTTGACTGAAGAGTTTAATTTATTTACATTTAAAGAAATTAATAATAGGGAAGTAAGTCGATTTAATATTGCTATTTTGCTAATTGTTTTCTGTTTGCTGTCTATATTCTTCTCCTGGGACTTGCATAATATAGTGTATATTGATCATCTTTTTGGAATCCCATAAAAGCATTCTTCACTCTCTCTGTTTTCTGCTCCTCTGACTGGCTAATTTCAAATGACCTGTCTTCAAGTTGCTAATTCTTTCTTCTGCTTGCTCTAGTTTGTTGTTGAACTCCTCTGTTGAGATTTTCATTTCAGTTATTGTATTGTTAAACTCCATATGTGTAGTATGTGGTTATTTTTATAAATGTGTGGTTTTGCTGAAATCCTCCATTTACTCATGCATTATTGTTCTATCAGATAATTCACATATCTTCACTTCATTAGGGCTGGTTTGGGAAATTTTACCTTGCCCTGTTTTTCAGCTTAGCTCCATATTTCTTCATTTCCTTTAACTAATTGTGTTGTTAGCTATACAGGAAAAAAAAAAAAATCCAGCTCTCTGTCTTTATCATTGGCTTTCTGCAAAAGATGATATTGACTAGTCAAGCCAGCTAGAGCTTCTGTTGTCCTTAAAAACATTTTGTAGTCCAAACAACCATTTTTGTTCTTAGGTACCCTTAAATAGAAGAGATGAAAGTCAATCCCTTTGGTAGTAACTGGAAAGATTGTTAAAGCTGAATGTGTGATCCAAATCTTTTCTTTCCTAGGGAGAATCTAGGAGGTGGGGTGGCAGCTCCTGCCCCCCACATATTTTGTGTTAAGCTTGAGTAGCTGTGCTGAGTGCATGAATTTTAGCTTAAATCCCTGCCTTTGTTTTCCATGGTCCGGGGGTCTAGCATATGTTGATCCTCTCAGCATTCGGAGATAGGTGAGGTAAAAGCCAGTCCCTTGGGTAGCACCTCCAAAAATTGGGATACTATATGTGTTGTCTAATTATTTCTTTCCTTATGAATAAGCTGGAAGTTGGGGTTTTCCTCTCAATTTTACAGCACTGTTTCAGAGAAAGGATTATGGCAAGAGGATTTCTCCAGTTTTACTGCCAGTTTTGATGTAACTGGCTTTGTACTTGTCCAGACTGCAGAAGCCCCTCAACTAGTTTCTGGATTTCTCACAAAGGGAATTTATCTGTGTATTGCTGTTGAATTTGTATGCCAGTGGTAGGGAAGTCCAGGGGTTCCTATTCTGCCTTCTTGTTGATGTCACTTAAGTCTTATTTGTTTTTATGCTAGTCCTCCATAAAATAGCAAACACTTAATAAATGCTACAGATTGATGATAGTCAGTTATATACAATATATTGCCTTTATGCTATTTGTTAATTCATTGAATCCTATACTCATTAAAAAAAAAATTGAGTTTCTCCTGATTTGTAATCATCTTTTACCCAAATATGAAATGGTCACCATAGGAAAGATGAAGACAAAATGACTAATGACACACTCAATACATAAAATGCTCTAGGTTAGGTTCCTTGATGAAGCCAAATAGAGGACCTTCCTTCACTGCCTTGATCCTAGATGAATTGGGAAGCAATATAAGAGGCCAGTAGAAGAAGAATCAAAGTATCTCCTTTACTGCTGTTAAAAGTTAAGAGGAAGGACATAATGGAAGAATCAAAATTGTTTAGCTCACTGAACTCATAGAAATAGACTAATTTACCAACTTGCAAGTTTTGTACTGGGCCAGCCACCCCTAAAAAAGAGTCTGCCACCAGAGGAATAAGAAGCAAATGTGATATCTTATGAACACATTCAGAAAGAAGGAAACAGGAATCATTTACCCTTATAGCTCTTCAAATTAGTGTATACAAGTCCAAATTACAATATAATGAGTAAGATGCATTAACTGAGATCAAAATAGCAATGAATTATAAAGAAAAAATGAGAACCAAAGATTTTACTAAATTTTGTCTTACAGGTTTAATCTCACTCATTAATAGTGTCATTGATTTCTGCTTGCAATTAATTTCATTACAGTTTTTATTTTAATTGCAATGGCTAAGGCTCTGATTATTATTCTCCTATATTAATTTAGTGGAAGCTATCCAGTGGCAATCTATTAGATTTTCCCTGTTAAATTAGCATGATGGACTTTTAATGAATGCTTTAATAAACATGATGATAAGGAATATTGTGAAATCACAATCACTCTCAATGACATTTTTGACTTTGTGTAGTAATAGTTCTCAGTTGTTGATTCTGGTCCTCTAAGAAATAACTCAAAATGAATTATTAATATATTTCTCTAGTGTTAGAAAAGTGACAAAGGGAACATGGACTACACCAGATTTAACAAGATTTTTTTAAAGATCATAGAGCTGGATAATCACAATGACACAAAATGAAAACTTTAGCTAACATTAATCTTGCTAGATTAGCTAGATACTTAGTTTATCTTTAATGGGCTTCCCTGGTGGCTCAGAGGTTAAAGCTCTGCCTGCAGTGCAGGAGACCTGGGTTTGATCCCTGGGTTTGATCCCTGGGTCGGGAAGATCCCCTGGAGAAGGAAATGGCAAAAACTAATAATCTAGCGAGATTAATGTTAGCTAAAGTTTTCATTTTGTGTCATTGTGATTATCCAGCTCTATGATCTTTCCCAATAAAATACAGTTAGAAGATGTGACATTTAATTTGGGATTAAAAGAATATACATGCCATCTATTCATATTTACAAAATTCATTTCTTAGGATCATGTGTTCAGATTACTCACAAAGACAAATTTTGTGCTTAGTTTAGCATAAAATAGTGTTTCTTCCCTTATATGGATTCTTAAAAGTTTCAAGTCCAATGAGTGGCTATTTCTCTTTGCTTTATGAAGACACAGTTAAAGAGAAAGCTGCTAAGTTGCATGCTAAGATTCTCCTAGGACATACTTTAAAGAAATTTTTGCAGGTGCTTGAGAGTTGTCCTTTATGCAGCTGTGGTAAGGGAATGAAAATTGCTTACTCAGAGAACACTGACTATATCATCCTTAAATTATCTGTGTACTACTTAAGCAGTTTACTTTCTATCCCCTGTAGGGATAGAAAGGCTCACAGTGGTGTTTCCATCCTGCCACTATCATAATCTATAAACACTGGGTACTCAGTACAAGCAAAGCAAATTGTGTCATATTTTTATTTTAAATTTTCTTTGTACTTTTATCACTTATGTAGCATTGCCACTAAAGAGAAAATAAAATATACATAAAAGATAAAAAAATTGTCCTGTAACCTAGCATTTAAATATAAAACCTATTAATATTTTAGCTAATAACTGTTCAGATGTATTTATATGAGTGAATGTGTTTTTCTTTGTTTTATTTTTCCTCATACACTCATTATTTACCAATACATGAAGAGTATTTTATATGCATGAATCTTATATTTTTTAATTGAATACAAATATTATAGAAAGTTAGAAAAAGATGAAAGAAAAAAATATAATAAATTGGAATTACTATAAATCCTCACTCTCAGATATAGCTACTGGAAATATTTTAAGATATAGCTATATATTTCACTTTTCCAATTTTTATCCTGAATAATTCGTAATTAAGTAATATATTAAGATATATTTCCTGTCAATAAACATAGGGAGAATTCAGTAGCCTAGTGACCAAATCATTGTCCCTAGATTCAAATGTCCTAGTTTTCCGATATAGAGCTGCCATTTAGTTATTATAGAACACAAGACAAATTGCATAACTCTTTTGAAATTCAAGTCTGTGTTGGAAAATAATAATAACCATCTTCCTCATATAGCTGTGGTAAAGCAAGTAATACATACTATTTTATGTAACATTGTATACCATAAAATCTTATAATTGTATTTTAAATATTACTCTGTAGTCTGTCATGTGTCATATACCACAGTCTACTTAACCAACTCTTATTTTGATAGGTTTTCATAGCACTTCAAATTTTTCACTAAAAAGAATGTCTGTGATGAAAATTCTTATACATGTATCTTATACATATATGAAATTATTTTCTTAGAGTACATTGCATGTAATATAAAGTCAAAGATTACTCATTTGAAAGAATTTTAGTAATTCAGAAATCTTCTACTTAGAAACTTTTTATTATATCTATTTTGAATAAAAAGAAAAAGAAATATAGTATTATATCTATATTGAACAAAATACAAAAAGTGCCAGGATTCTTATTAACAACAGATGATATTCCTTATACTTGCACAGAAAAGCAAAAGTACTTCAAATTTTTAGCATTTTATTGTTTATGGTAGTCTTTTAAGATCCTTGGTATTTCTGTGGTATCAGTTGTAACAGCGCTCTTCTGTTTCTGAATTCTATTTAAGTCTTTTCTCTCTTTTCCTTCTTGGTGAGTCTAGCTAAAGGTTTATTCATGTTTATTCCTTGCTCTTAGTTTCACTGCCTTTTTAGTCTCTATTTCCACTATGATTTCTATTATTTTCTTCCTTCTACTAAATTTGAGCTTAATCTGTTTTTTTTTCTAGTTCCTTGAGGTATAAAGTTACATCATTTTTATGAGATCTTTCTTGTTTCTTCATGTATGCTTTTTTTTTTTTTTTTGTATGAACTTTCCTCAAAGAACTGCTTTTATTGTATCCCGTAAATTTAGGTTGTTGTCTTTCCATTTTCATTTGTATCAAGATTTTTTTTATTAATTTCCTATTTGCTTTCTTCTTTGACTCATTGGTTCTTCAGGAGTATGTTGTTTAATCTCACTTTTTTTTTTAATTTTCCAGTTTTCTTCTTGTAATTGATTTCTAGTTTTATTCTCCTCTGGTTGAAAAGACACTTGATATGATCTCAGATCTCTTATAGAATTAACATTTCATTTAATGCCTCACTTATTTTTAATTCCAGATAATTTTAGAAAATTATTCTTTCTTCACTGTGAATTTTTTTTCTAAGTTACTTCTTAAAAGAATTATTAGACTTAATAATAAAAGTCACAGTAATGGAGTTCAGAATTATACCCATGAAATTTATCCTGTCATTTTTGTTGATATTGCTTTAAAACTTTCTTGACATTCTTAATTTTAGTTCCTTGGAGGTTTATCCCAGAGGAATATTTTCCATTATCTACAAGTGAATTCCTTCTCTTGCACATGGGGGTGGGGGGAGGGGACTCCTGATTTCATGAGGTATCATTTTGTTTGATTATTTATACAATTTCTTTCTTTTTTTAATCTTTTGGTTTTATTATTATAAAAATGCATAATTTAAAATTGTATTATACAAGTTACAAGTATTATATTGCATGCCTATTTACCAAGTATATTGTAACAGTGCAGTGCAGTTCTTCCAAAATAACCATTAACTGAATAAAAAGTTGTTGAGACATTAGTTCTAATGACTAATTTACAAGGAATGAAGGACACAGAGGAACATGATAAAGGATAATACAGGCTTGCAATCAGCTAAATCCAGATTGTGGGAAACTCAAGAATAGCTGACCAGGTTTACTGAATAACAGAGAGAAAAGAAGGGAGGAGAGACAAAGAGAAAAATCCATAAAGATTTAAGAAGCACATTAACCAATTGCAATGTATGAACTCTGTTGGGATCCCTACTTAAATGTCACAGTCATTTGAGATCAGAAACTATGAACACTGACTGCATTTTTGAAGATATTAAGGAATTGTGACTTGGTGTGTGTGCATAGTAATGATATTGAGGTTATGTTTTTAATGTCCTTATCTTTTAGTCATACATACTGAAATTTTATAGATGAAGTGATAGGATGTATGAAATTTGCTGAGGTGGGAGCCCCGAATAAACAAGACTGGCCATGAGTGGACAAGGAAACTGGATGATGAATATATGAAGAGCTCATTATTCTATTCTCCCCATATTTATTTATGTTTGAAATTATCCACAATAAACTTTAAAAGATGCTGAAGTTGTCAAAAGCATTAGGACAGTTCAATTTCTGACTTGTCTACAGTTTATGGTAACTGACAAATTCATTTTAGCATAGCCTAAATTTCTATCTTGTATCTTCAAGAAATATACCTTTCAAGATACAAACCACACTCCTATTAACTTGTAATTACAGACTTCCTTACTGTTTAATACTTTATTTTATAACTGCTGCAATGTCCCATCATTTAAATTCCCAGGATGTTCTATAAAGTATTGTGCACAATAATTATAAATCAACTCACCTGAGAGAGGTCAATACTTAACAGCAATACACCATCTAATACTCAGTTTCACAAAAGGTTATACAAAAAATGTTTTATTAAGTACAGTTTCATACTTAGAGGAACATCTAATATTACAATATGTTTGAATCTTTAGGATGCATAATTTATTCTTAAAATACACAAGTTATATACAGACACTGGACACAGTCCCCAAAATACTCAATAAAGACATCTGGGTGACACTTATAGAATTGACATAACAATTGAATTTACTAAAAAATATTGATGAGGATTCAAAACTTTCCACCAAAGGGATAAAAAATTGTTAGGTCAATTCTATAAGTGTCACCCAGATGTCTTTATTGAGTATTTTGGGGACTGAGTGTCCAGTGTCTGTATACAATTTCTAAATAATAAAAGCTGTCTAAACAACATTGATTAAACTATTTTAGAGAAAATCAAAATGCTGTTAATATATGAGACAAATTAGTTATTCTCTCAGTTGCTGTATTGAATTATTATTTTCTTTTCCTGTACAACATCCATTTAATCTTTTACTGAAATGTCTATAGTGTTATATCACTTTAAAACCTAAAATTATTTATATTTGACTAAAATATTTCTGCCTATTGCTACTCTTCCTGAAAATATATATTTTATTAATGTTTACCTTTTTAAACTTGCTTCTTTCCTCATGTTGTGTTACAACTTAATGTGTATGTCTTTTTTAAAAATTTATAAATAGAAGAACATGTGTTTCAATGGGTTTTTATTGGCATACTTTAGATTTTACCAATATATAAATTACATAAATTTTGTATTATAAGTGAAGTTTTCCAAATCAAATAAAAGTACCTATTCAAGAATCATGGCTTTATTATTCTATTTTTAAGTCTTAAATAATTTATAATATCAATATCTTACACTTTAGGTTATACTGACATTTTATTAAGTGAAATAAAGTATTAAATGTGCATAGTCTCATCACTTAATGATGCTCACTAAATTGTAATTTTTCTATTGCTCTTAGATGATTAAATACTGAATCTGTTTATTTGAGAGGCTAAATATAAAGTACATAGTTTCGTAATCACATGGAATTTTATATTCTATGAAATGAGGTGGAAATAGAAGTTAATCAAATCATTTACATCATTTTAAAATTCTGAAACATACAGGAAAAGCATTTATGTGAGATGTGTAGTGAAGAAATGAGAAAGGTTATCAATATTTTTAACAATAGAAATTTTTATCATGTACACAAAAAGGGAGAACTTGTTAAAGAATATGCCTGAAAATCTTACCTAGTAAATGCTTTTATAGTAATTTTGAATTGGAAAACTTTCTACAATCCATTGGAATGAAAACAAGAGAAGTGAACTCCTGCACTGGTATGTATTTGAGACCAATGGAATCTCTTCAGTATAAACATTCATATGCATTTTAAAAGACTAGAAAAGACATAATTCTCATGATTTAAAAATAAACCTATAGTTACACAGAGAAATCGGCATATGTATTTTGCTCCATCTTTTCCTGAATCTCATCAAATACAAAATACCACATCTATATAGTCCTGTAAAGCTGGAACCTATAAGTCTAGAAGATGTATGATTAAGTTAAAATAACTTTAATACCCTAGAAGTAAATGTTCTAAAGTGACTTGGATTTAGGAGCTATTTAACTGCAGTCAGAGCTTGCACGGTGCTGGACACAATTCTGAAAAAAAATTAGAAAATTTAGAGGACTCTGTGAGTAAAGAATTATATGGGGAAGCTAAAAAAATAAAGTTGTAATGTAAAACAAAAAGCAAAAACAGAATAAAAAGACCTCAACATTCCTCCTCAGACTTAATTTGTTTAATATTGTGAAGACAGAGGTTATACACTGATATTTTATCAAGGAGGGGCATCTCTACTGAGATTCCTGAAAATGTGTCAGATTTAACTTTGGAGTCAAAAAAGTTACATTCAGTATAAAAGTGAATTAGTAAACTTCCTATATAGATGCTAAACAGCAAAGCAGCTCCCTTAAAGAAAACACTTCAGGCCAGCACCCCATAAATATTCAATTAGAATCCATGTTCCAAAACTATTTCCTTGATCCCTCTTAGCCCTACTGCACACATAAATCAAAAGTGATATTCTAAACACGTAAGACAGTGTCATTCTCTTGCCTCCTTCTCTCCCTCTGGGCACATGGAATCATCTGTATTTTTTTCACTGATTTTAAAAATGTGGCAAAACATATATACAACATAACATAAACATATAACATAAAATTCACTATCTTAACCATTTTAAAGTGTACGATTCAGTGGCATTCTGTACTTCCACAATGTTATTCAATTATTTACACTATCTAGTTCCAGAAAGTTATCATCAATCCAAAAGAAAACCGTAAGAAAATTAACACACCACTGTAATTCAACTATACTTCAAAAACAAAAAAAGTAATTAAAAATCAAATAAACAAGAGGAAACCCTATACTGATTAAGCCATAACTCTTTACTCATCCCTCTCCTCAGTCTCTGGGAGTGACTAATGTGCTTTGTGTCTGTATGGATTTAACTTTTCTGGATATTTCATATAAATGGAATCATAAAATACATTTTCTTTTCTGCCCGATTCCTTTCATTTAGCATAATGTTTTCAAGTTTTATTCGTGTTGTAGTATGTATCAGTACTTCAGTAGTTTTCATGGATGAACAGTATTCCATTTTATACACACACCCCACAATATCCATTCATCTGTTGATGGAAATTTGAGTTGTATTTTCACTATTGTGAATAGTGCTGCTATGAATATTTTGTGCAGGCATGTATTTGAATAGCTGTGTTCCATTCTTTGGGGGTATTTATCTAGGTGTAAAGTTACTGGGTCATGTGGCGACTCTGTTGTACTTATTGAGAAACTGACAAACTGGATTCAGAGCAGCTGCACTGTTTAATTTTCCCACCAGCAGTGTACCGGCTTCTCAGGTGGCGCTTAGTGGTAAAGAACCCACCTGCCAATGCAAGAGAGTTAAGAAACACAGGTTCGATCCCTGGGTAGAGAAAAGCCCCTGGAGGAGGAAACGGAAACCCACTCCAGTATTCTTGCCTGGAAAATCTCATGGACAGAGGAGTCTTGTGGACTTCAGTCCATAGGGCTGCAGAGAGTCCGGCGTGACTGAACTGACTGTGCACACACGCACCAGCCGTGTATGAAGGTTAAAATTTCTCCACACTCTTGCCAACATTTATTTTCACTTTTTTCCTTTTCTAATGGATATGAGTTGTTGTATCATTGTGGTCCTAAGCTCCTAAATAACTGATGATATTCAGTACTTTTGATAAGTTTTTTGGCAATTTGTATATCTCCTTTTGGAAAAATATGCATTTAATTTTTTGCCCATTTTTAATTGGGTTGTTTGTCTTTTTGTTGGTAAAATGTATATATATATATATATATATATATATATATATATGATACTAAAGACCCTGATAAGATATATGACTTGAAAACGTTTTTGACCAATTTGTGGGTTGTCTGAAATCTCTTGATAGTGAGATTTAATGAAGAAAATACTGGGCTTCCCTGGTGGCTCAGATGGTAAAGCATCTGCCTGCAGTGCGGGAGACCTGGGTTTGATCCCTGGGTTGGGAAGATCCTCTGGAGAAGGAAATGGCAACCCACTCTAGTACTCTTGCCTGGAAAATTCCATGAACAATATAAATTTTGATGAAATCTGATTTATCTGTTATCTTTTGTTGCTTATGCTCTTTATGTATATCTAAGAAATCATTGCCAAGTCCAAGATCATGAAGATTTACGTGTTTTCTTCTAAGAGTTTTAGCTCTTAATTTTAAGACTATGAAGTGTTTTGAGTTTATTTTTATATATGGCGTGAAGTAACCATACAACTTCACTCTTCTGCAAATGGATATACAGTAGTCCCAGAACCATTCATTGAAAATACTCTCTCTTTCCTTATTAAATGTTCTTGGCACCCTTGTTAAAATTTAGTTGGCCATAGATATTTGACTTATTTCTGTACTCTCAAGTCTGTTTCATTGGTTTCCAAGTTACCCTTATGCCAGTGCCTTTTCTTTAAAGTTAATTTTTATTGGAGTATAGTTGCTTCACAGTGTTGTGCTAGTTTCTGCTGTAAGCAAAGTGAAACAGCCGTATGCATAAATATATCTCCTCTTTTTTGAATTTCCTTCTCATTTAGGTCACCAAAGGACATTGAGTAAAGTTCTCTGTGCTAGACAGTAGGTTCTCATTAGTTATCTATTTTATATATATATTATAGTTGTGTATATGGCAGTCTCAGTCTCATAATTCATCCCACTCTCTTCCCACCTTGGTGTCCATATTTGTTCTCTGTTTCTCTGTTTCTGCTTTGCAAATAAGTTCATCTGTATCATTTTTCTAAATTGTGCATGTAAGCAACATTATTTGATATTTGTTTTTGTTTTTCTGACTTACTTCACTCTATATGACAGTCTCTAAGCCCATCCACATCTCTGCAAATGGCACAATTTCACCCCTTCTTATAGTTGAGTAATATTCCATCAAATACCTATATTCTGTTGAATACCTATTCTCAACTGTTACTCAGCTGTTAAAAGGGAGAAAATTTGACTGAGTGACCGTGCACACATACACGCCACATCTTCTTTATCCCATCCCTCTTTTGATGGACATTTAGGTTAGTTTTGTAAACTAAATGGCTATTGTAAATATTGCTGCAATGAACATTGGGGTACATGTATATGTATTTTTTGAATTATGTTTTTCTCGGGGAAAATGCCCAGGAGTGGTATTTCTGGGTCATATGGTAGTTCTAGTTTTTAGTTTTTCAAGGAATCCCCATAATGTTCTCCATAGTGGCTGGACCAGTTTATATTAGCTTCCCTGTTAGCTCAGACAGTAAAGCGTCTGCCTACAATGCAGGAGACCCGGGTTCGATCCGTGGGTTGTGAAGACCCACTGGAGAAGGAAATGGCAACCCACTCCAGTATTCATGCCTGGAAAATCCCATGGAAAACCCCAGGAGTAGTACTGCTGGGTCATAGGGTAGTTCTATTTTTTTAGTTTTTCAAGGAATCCCCATAATGTTCTTCATAGTGGCTGGACCAATTTATATTACCATCAACAGTATAAGTGGATTCTCTTTACTCCACACCCTCTTTAGCATTTGTTTGCAGATTTTTGATGATGGCCATTTTGACTGATGTGAGGCTACAAAACTGCAAAGTTCATTGTGGTTTTGGTTTGCATTTCTTTGATAGTGATGATAAGTATCATTTCATGTTTGTTGACCATCTGTATGTCTTCTTTGGAGAAATGTCTATATAGGTCTTCTGCCCATTTTTTGATTAGGTTATTGGTTTGTTTTTTGTGTTTTTATATTGAGCATAAGCTGTTTCTATATTTTGGAGATTAACCCCTTGTCAGTTGTTCATCTGCAAATATTTTCTCCCATTCTGAGGGTTGTCTTTTTGTCTTATTTATGGTGTCCGACACTTTGCGACCATGACTGAGACTTCACTTTCACTGTCACTTTGCTGTGCTTTTAAATTGTTAGGTCCCATTTTTTGTTGTTGTTGTTGTTGTTTTAGTTTGTTTGTTTTTATTTTCATTACAATAGGAGATGGGTCAAATTATCTTGCTGTGATTTATGCCATAGAGTGTTCTGCCTGTGCTTTCCTCTAAGAGTTTTATAGAATTCTTACATTTAGGAGTAGAACAGCCTTACATTGAGGTATTTAATCTGTTTTGAGTTTATTTTTATGTATAATGTTAGAGAGTGCTCTAATTTCATTCTTTTTACATGTACCTGTTCAGTTTTCCCAGCACCACTTATTGAAAAGACTGTCTTGTCTCTGTTGTATATTCTTGTCTCCTTTATCAAAGATAAGGTGCCCATAGGCATGTGGGTTTATCTCTGGGCTTTCTATCTTGTTGCATTGGTCTATATCTTTGCTTTTGTTTCACCACCATATTGTCTTGATTACTATAGCTTTGTAGTATAGTCTGAAGTCAGGGAGCCTGATTCCTCCAGCTCCATTTCTCTTTTTCAAGATTGCTTTGGCTATTCAATGTCTTTAGTGTTTCCAGACAAACTGTAAAACTTTTTTGCTCTAATTCTGTGAAAGATGCCATTGGTAATTTGACAGGGATTGCATTGAATCTGTGGATTCCTTTGGGTAGTATGGTCATTTTTACAATATTGACTTTTTTCTATCAAAGAACATGGTATATCTTTCCATCTGTTTGTGTCATTTTTTTTTAATTTCTTTCATCAGTATCTTATAGTTTTCTAAATCTGTTACTAAGTCCAAGCTCAGTCAGCTCACTGCATGGCAGGCAACTTAACTGAGAGGCTAGATGTTGAGGCAAGGAGTACAACATTACTTGGAAAGATGGCTGGCTGAGAAGATGGAAGACTAATGTCTCAAAACAAACATATCATAGGGGTCTGGATGCCAGATTCTTTCATAAAACAGAGAGGGGGGGTAGTTGAAGGAGTAAAGACCATTATTTTGCAAACATCTTCTGGAATGGCCAACCTCAGGAATAGGATGTGTTACCCCTTCAAGCAGAGGTCCAGTGTTTCCTGAGGCAGGTCATTATATATAATTATAATAACAAAAGCAATGAGAAACCAAAGTTAAAGTCAATGAAACAGATCCATCAGAGTCAGAATTGGCTCTTCCCTGTAACAAGTACAGGTGTTTTACCTTCTTAGGTAGGTTTATTCCTAGGTACTTGTACACTATCTAGGAATAAATGAAATTGCAGTGGTAAATGGGATTGGTTCCCTATTTCTCTTTCTGATCTTTCATTGTTAGTCTATAGGAATGCAAGAGACTTCTGTGCATTAATTTTGGGTCCTGAAAAAAGCAGAGACATTACTTTGCCGACTAAGGTCCGTCTAGTCAAGGCTATGGTTTTTCCAGTGGTCATGTATGGATGTGAGAGTTGGACTGTGAAAAAGGCTGAGCGCCGAAGAATTGATGCTTTTGAACTGTGGGACTCTTGAGAGTCCCTTGGACTGCAAGGAGATCCAACCAGTCCATTCTGAAGGAGATCAGCCCTGGGATTTCTTTGGAAGGAATGATGCTAAAGCTGAAACTCCAGTACTTTGGCCACCTCATGCGAAGAATTGACTCATTGGAAAAGACTCTGATGCTGGGAGGGATTGGGGGCAGGAGGAGAAGGGGACAACCGAGGATGAGATGGCTGGATGGCATCACTGAGTGAACTCCAGGAGTTGGTGATGGACAGGGAGGCTTGGTATGCTGTGATTCATGGGGTCCAAAGAGTTGGACGACTGAGTGACTGAACTGAACTGAATTGAATCTCTAGTGGAAGAGGAAATTGCAGCAGGCTGGGATGCACATGTACTCTCCAGGGAAGCTGGCCCTGGACCTGCACTTGCTCATAGGACCCTGAGTGGAAACAGCAACGACAGTCTACACTGGCCTCTGGGGTCCAAGATGATAGTCACAGATCATGCTCGCCCCTGTAGGCAGTGTCCTACCGCCCATGAGCACACAGAGAAAGAAGCTCTGATGGCAAGTCCACCCCTCTCCTCCTACAGTCCAGAACAATGGTCCCTTGCCTCTCTGATAGGCCCAGGCTTCTTCCCAGAATCTCTCACTTGTGGTACACTACGCCTAGCACCCATGGGCTATCTTCATGCAATCAACCCCAATCCTCTCACTGGGTCTGACCTCTGAAACCCAGCTCAGTACCCAGCCCCCACCACCCCACTGGACAAGCATCTCAGGCACAGACCCTCAGTGCAAGTCTCTCTCCACTTTGCTCTCTGTTGCTGTGCCCTTCTTCAAGCTCTTCTCTTTTCCAAAGCTCCCTCTCTGTCCCCACCAGTGAGGGGACTTCCCAGTGTATTTCGTCCTTCACAGCTCCCTCCCAGAGGTGCAGGTCCCATCCTGATTCCTCTAATTTTTCCCCTTCCTTTTTCTTTCGACCTACTTGGTTACTCAGAGATTGTCCTGCCCTTTTGGAAGTCTGAGTCTTGTGCCGGCATTGAGTGGATGTTTGCTGAGAGTCGTTTCATATGTAGATGTATTTTTGAAATATCTGTGGGAAGAAGGTGAGCTCCACCTACCACTCCACCATCTTGACCTCCTCCTCCAATGCCACTGTTTTGATTACTGTAGCTTTGTCGTTAGTTTCGCAGTCAGGAAGTATGATTGCCTTGACTTTTCAGAGTCCCTTGCAGTCCCATGGTAACTTTATAATCAGGTTTCCTTTTCGGCAACATATTCATTGGATTTTGATAGAGATTTAGTTGATTCTATACATCACTTTGGGGAGTGCTGCCATTTTAACAAAATTAAATCTTACAATTTATGAACATGAGATGTTTTTCTATTCTTTCAGCAAGTTTCATTGTTTTTGAAGTGCAAGTTTTCTTTAAAAATTATTCCTAAGTATTTTATTCTTTTTGATGTTATTATAAATGGGATTGTTTGCTAAATTTTGTTATTGTTCATTGATAATATATAGATATACAAATATTATTTGTGTGTTGATGTTGTATCCTCTAACCTTCCTGAATTTGTTTATTCCTTTATCAATTATATTGTGCATTCTTTAAGATTTTACATACAAAAGATCCCATTATCTGAGAATATATTTAGTTATTTATTCTATTGCCATGTGGATGACTTTTAGTATTTTTCTGGCCTAATTACTCTAGGTACGACTTCCAGTACAGTGTTCAATAGAAGTGCAAAAGTGAATCATTTTCTTTTTTCTCATTAAGAGAAAAGCTTTCAGTATTTCACCATTGACAGTTATGCAAGATGTGGGTTATTCATAAGTGCCCTTTATCTTGTTGAGTAAGATCCTTCTATTTCTAGATTGCTGAATGTTGTCATGAAATGGGGTTCCTGGGTGGTGCTAGTGGTCAAGAATCCCCTTGCCAATGCAGGAGATGCAAGAATGTAGGTTTGATCTCTGGGACAGGAGATCCCGTGGAGTAGGAAATAGCACCCCAATCAAGCATTAGTGACTGGAAAATCAGATGGCAGAGGGGCCTAGTGGGCTATAGTCCAAGGGGTTACCAATAGTTGGATGCAAATGAGCACATCATCATAAAATGGACTAGATTCTGTGAAGTGTTTTTGTGCTTCAATTGAGATGACCATATTTTTTTGAACTTTCCTTCATAAGGATAATATTATATTGATTTTTCATGTTAGGTCCGTCTTACATTCATGGAATAAATCCCACTTTGTTATGTGTTTAATCCTTTAATAGATATTAGATTCAGTTTGCTAGTATGTTATCCAGGACTTTTGCATCTGTGTTCATTAGAGATATTGGTCAGTACTTTTCTTGTGATGTCTTTGGCTTTTTGTCAGTTCAGTTCAGTTCAGTTGTTCGGTTGTGTCCAACTCTTTGTGACCCCATGGACTGCAGCACGCCAGGCTTCCCTGTCCATCACCAAGTCCTGGAGCTTGCTCAAACTCATGTCCATCAAGTCAGTAATGCCATCCAACCATCTCCTCCTCTGCCATCCCCTTCTTCTCCTGCCTTCAATCCTTCCCAGCATCAGGGTCTTTTCCAATGAGTAAGTTCTTCCAGTCAGGTAGCCGAAGTATTGGAACATCAGCATCAGTTCTTTGAATGCACATTCAGGACTGGTTTCCTTTAGGATGAACTGGTTGGATCTCCTTGCAGTCCAAGGGACTCTCATGAGTCTTCACCAATACCACAGTTCAGAGGCATCAATTCTTCAGCACTCAGCATTTCTTTATGACTACTGGAAAAAACCATAGTTTTGACTAGACAGACATTTGTTGGCAATGTAATGTCTCTGATTTTTAATATGCTGTCTAGGTTGGTCATGGCTTTTCTTCCAAGGAGCAAGCATCTTTTAATTTCATGGCTGCAGTCACCATCTGCAATGATTTTGGAGCCCAGAAAATAAAGTCTGACACTGTTTCCACTGTTTCCCCATCTATTTGCCATGAAGTGATAGGACCAGATGCCACAATCTTCATTTTTTGAACGTTGAATTTTAAGACAGCTTTTTCACTCTCCTTTCTCACCTTCATCAAGAAGCTCTTTAGTTTCTCTTTACTTTCTACCATAAGGGTGGTGTCATCTGCTTATCTGAGGTGATCGATATTTCTCCCGGCAGTCTTGGTTCCAGCTTGTGCTTAATCCAGCCCAGCATTTTGCATGATGTACTCTGCATATAAGTTAAATAAGCAGGGTGACAATATACAACCTTGATGTACTCCCTTCTCCAATTTAGAATCAGTCCACTGTTCCATGTCCAGTTCTATCTGTTTCTTCTTGACCTGCATACAGATTTCTCAGGAGGCAGATTAAGTGGTCTGGTATCCCCATCTCTTGAAGAATTTTCCAGTTTGTTGTGATCCACACTGTCAAATGCTTTGGCATAGTCAATAAAGTAGAAGTAGATGTTTTTCTGGAACTCTCTTGCTTTTTCTATGATCCAACAGATATTGGCAATTTGATCTCTGGTTCCTCTGCCTTTTCTAAATCCAGCTTGAATATCTGGAAGTTCTCTGTTCACATACTCTTGAAGCCTGGCTTGGAGAACTTTGAGCATTACTTTGCTAGCATGTGAGATGAATGCAATTATGTGGTAGTTTGGACATTATTTGGCATTGCTTTTCTTTGGGACTTGGATGAAAGCTGACATTTTCCAGTTCTGTGACCACAGCTGAATTTTCCAAATTTGTTGGCATATTGAGTGAAGCACTTTCACAGCATCATCTTTTAGGACTTGAAATACCTCAACTGGAATTCCGTCACCTCCACTAGCTTTGTTTATAGTGATGCTTCCTAAGGCCCATTTGACTTAGTATTCCAGGATGTCTTGCTCTAGGTGAGTAATCACAGCATCATGGTTATCTGGGTCATTAAAAAAATTTTTTTAATAGTTCTGTGTATTTTTTCCACCTCTTTTTAATGTCTTCTGCTTCTCTTAGGTCCATACCATTTCTGTGTTTTATTGTCCACATCTTTGCATGAAATGTTCCCCTGGTATCTCTAATTTTCTTGAAGAGATCTCTAGTCTTTCCCATTCTATTGTTTTCCTTTATTTCTTTGTGTTGATCACTGAAGAAGGCTTTCTTAACTCTCTTTGCTATTCTTTGGAACTCTGGATTCAGATGGGTATATTTTTCCTTTTCTCCTTTGCCTTTAGCTTCTCTTCTTTTCTGAGCTATTTGTAAGGACTCCTCAGACAACCATTTTGCCTTTTTGCATTCCTTTTTCTTGGGGATAGTCTTGATCAACACCTCATGTACAATGTCATGAACCTCCATCCATAGTTCTTCAAGAACTCTGTCTATCAGATCTAATCCCTTGAATGTGTTTGTCACTTTCACTGTATAATCTTCAGTTCAGTTCAGTTCAGTTCAGTCGCTCAGTCGTGTCTGACTCTTTGTGACCCCATGAATTGCAGCCCGCCAGGCCTCCCTGTCCATCACCAACTCCCGGAGTTCACTCAGACTCACGTCCATCGAGTCCATGCTGCCATCCAGCCATCTCATCCTAGGTCATCCCCTTCTTCTCCTGCCCCCAAACTCTCCCAGCATCAGAGTCTTTTCCAATGAGTCAACTCTTCGCATGAGGTGTCCAAAGTACTGGAGCTTCAGCTTTAGCATCATTCCTTCCAAAGAAATCCCAGGGTTGATCTTCAGAATGGACTGGTTGGATCTCCTTGCAGTCCAAGGGACCCTCAACAGTCTTCTCCAACATCACAGTTCAAAAGCATCAATTCTTCAGTGTTCAGCCTTCTTCACAGTCCAACTCTCACATCCATACATGACCACAGGAAAAACCATAGCCTTGACTAGACAGACCTTAGTCGGCAAAGTAATGTCTCTGCTTTTGAATATACTATCTAGGTTGGTCATAACTTTTCTTCCAAGGAGTAAGCGTCTTTTAATTTCATGGCTGCAGTCAACATCTGCAGTGATTTTGGAGCCCCCAAAAATAAAGTCTGACACTGTTTCCACTGTTTCCCCATCTATTTCCCATGAAGTGATGGGACCAGATGCCATGATCTTCGTTTTCTGAATGTTGAGTTTTAAGCCAACTTTTTCACTCTCCTCTTTCACTTTCATCAAGAGACTTTTTAGTTCCTCTTCACTTTCTGCCATAAGGGTGGTGTCATCTGCATATCTGAGGTGATCGATATTTCTCCTGGCAATCTTGATTCCAGCTTGTGTTTCTTCCAGTCCAGCATTTCTCATGATGTACTCTGCATAGAAGTTAAATAAGCAGGGTGACAATATACACCCTCGACGTACTCCTTTTCCTATTTGGAACCAGTCTGTTGTACCATGTCCAGTTCTAACTGTTGCTTCCTGACCTGCATACAGGTTTCTCAAGAGGCAGGTTAGGTGGTCTGGTATTCCCATCTCTTTCAGAATTTTCCACAGTTTCTTGAGATCCACACAGTCAAAGGCTTTGACATAGTCAATAAAGCAGAAATAGATGTTTTTCTGGAACTCTCTTGCTTTTTCCATGATCCAGCGGATGTTGGCAATTTGATCTCTGGTTCCTCTGCCTTTTCTAAAACCAGCTTGAACATCAGGGAGTTCATGGTTCACGTATTCCTGAAGTCTGGCTTGGAGAAGTTTGAGCGTTACTTTACTAGCATGTGTGATGAGTGCAATTGTGTGGTAGTTTGAGCATTCTTTGGCATTGCCTTTCTTTGGAATTGGAATGAAAACTGACCTTTTCCAGTCCTGTGGCCACTGCTGAGTTTTCCAAACTTGCTGGCATATTGAATACAGCACTTTCACAGCATCATCTCTCAGGATTTGAAACAGCTCAACCAGAATTCCATCACCTCCACTAGCTTTGTTCATAGTGATGCTTTCTAAGGCCCACTTGACTTCACATTCCAAGATGTCTGGCTTTAGATTAGTGATCACATCATCATGATTATCCGGGTCATGAAGATCTTTTTTGTACAGTTCTTCCATGTTCTTGCCACCTCTTCTTAATATCTTCTGCTTCTGTTAGGTCCAGACCATTTCTGTCCTTTATTGAGCCCATCTTTGCATGAAATGTTCCCTTGGTATCTCTAATTTTCTTGAAGAGATCTCTAGTCTTTCCAATCTGTATAATCTTAGGGGATTTGATTTAGGTCATACCTGCATGGTCTAGTGGTTCTCCCTACTTTGTTCAGTTTAAGACTGAACTTGGCAATAAGGAGTTCATGCTCTGAGCCACAGTCAGCTCCCGGTCTTGTTTTTGCTGACTGTATAGAACTTCTCCATCTTTGGCTGCAGAGAATATAATCAATCTGATTTCAGTATTGACCTTCTGGTAGAGTTGTCTCTTATGTTGTTGGCAGAGGATATTTACTATGTATGACTAGTGTGTTCTCTTGGCAAAACTCTGTTAGCTTCTGCCCATCTTCATTTTGTACTCTAAGGCCATCTTGCCTGTTACTCTACGTATCTCTTGACTTCCTACTTTTCTATTCCAGTCCGTTATGATGAAAAGGACATTTTTTCTTGGCTTTTTGTGAGGCTAGCCTCAATGAATGTGTGAAAAAGGTGTTTTCTCCTCTTTTGGTTTTTGAAACATATTTGAGAAAGATTTTAAAGGAATTCTTCTGTAAAATTTTGATAAAATTAATCAGTAAAGTCATCTGCTCTTGTACTTTGCTTTATTAGCAGGTTTTGTTGGGATATTTCACTTTTTCTAATTTGAATTTTCTGTACACTAAGGATATGAGCATGTTTTCATGTACTTATTATTCATTCATACTATGTGAAGCATCTGTCCACAATTTTTGAATTGTTTAGCTGTCTTCATTATTCTTTCATGGGAATTGTTAGTAAATTCTGGACACAAACAAGATATTTGTTTGTGAGTAATATTTCCCAGTATGTGTCTTGCCTGTTTAGTTTCTTAAGTTTCTTTTGAATAGTTTTTTAGTATTGATGAACTTGATTTGTATTTTCCTTCATAGTTACTAATTCATTCTAAGAGCATAGGGATTCTTTAACTGTTCTGAATTTAATTCTTTTGTCAGATATATGCATTACCAATGATTTCTCTGTTTGTGATTTGCCTTTTCACTGTTTGATTATTGTCTTTAATCAGAAGTTCTTAGTTTAATGAAGTCCATTATATCAATCTTCCCATTAATGGTTAGCTATTTCTGTGTTTTTTTAATAATTATTTGCCACTTCAGGCTGATGAAGTTTTTCTCCTATACTTTATTCCAGAAGATTTACTGTTTTACTTTTCACATTTATGGTTATGATCTATTTCCAATTACTCAATTGGATAAATATATTTAGTTGGTGTGGCATCATTTGTTGAAAATAAATCCTTTCCCTCAGTGAATTATAGATGTTCCTTTCTTATAAATCAAGTGACTGTTCATATGTGAAAATGTTTCTGGACTCTACTTTTAGATCTATTGAACTGTCTGTTCTTATACCAATATAATATAGTTTTGAGTATGAGACTTCATAGCAAGTTTCATATCTAATATTGTAAGATTAACAATAGTAGTCTTACAAACCTACTCAACTCTATCAAATGTCTGAAAACTTCACACAAACGATAAATCTTTTTAGCTCCATACACATTTTTAATCAGCTTGTCAATTTTCATTAACATTGATATTGAATTTTATCTATAAATTTATTATTCTGTGTCCATGTCCATTTTAGATAAGGCCATTTTCCAGAATCTTCTTCTATGTCTAATGCCTAAATAGAGTTGGTCTAGAGGTACCCAGGTGACATATGGAAGACAGAAGTCAAATTGTAGGTATTGTTCCCTGAAGGTCATAATGCTTAGACATGGTATCAAATAGAACCTGGCAGATTACATGTAACTGAAAGAACCTGATAGTTTTTAGCTTGTTCTTGCATCTATTTCCATGTCCAGTTCTCTTTCTCAATAATGCTCAATGATCCATAACAAGACCCTTGGCTGCAGACCTACAGAAATAAGAAGGCAGGCAGAAATTTCCAGTCATCTTTCCATAAACTTCGTCTGTTAATTCCTTATGAACGCTAAACTTGTAATTATAAAGGATGAATAAGTTAAACCTCTAATAACTTTTCAAAGTGCAAACAACAAAAAATATTGTGAGGCATTCAGGGCAAGACATTTTTAATGTAGAAAAGATGTGAAATAATTTTCTACCTTATTCATTGCCTGGAAAATATCAGAATTGAGACTTGAGGCAATTCACGAAGAAATACTTGTTTGAGAAAATTATTTAAAGAAGAAAAGCACTGAAATTAAATTGTAAACAATTCATTTTGTTTAAAATTTAAATTTCTTTCCATTTCTGTGCATATTATCAATCTAGATTGCTCAGTCATTTTTACATTAGCAGTATTCAGTATGTGTTTACAAAAAGATAAATGCTACAAAAATATAAAGTACTGTATAAAACTTAAAACCCCATACATTAAGTTTGAGATTAAATACATCTAACCCTAATTGAGATTAAATAAAAATTCTAGTTCATTTTTTTAACATTTTGAAAACTCTTCAGTTTAAGTGAAAATATAAACATTTTGATTGTTCAGTTGAATAACCCTAGGAAGTGGCTAAGCAAAACAACTATAAGCAAAAATCATTAAATAGATTATATGAAGTTCTTAATTCTTTCATCGTGAATGTTTACATAGTTATGCCAAAGAAGAACTAAAGAACCTCTTGATGAAGGCAAAAGAGGAGAGTGAAAAAGTTGGCTTAAAACTCAACATGCAAAAAATGAAGATCATGGCATCTGGTCCCATCACTTCATGGCAAATAGATGGGGAAACAAATATATATGGAAACAGTGACACACTTTATTTTGGAGGGCTCCAAAATCACTGCAGATGGTGACTGCAGCCACGAAATTAAAAGATGCTTGCTCCTTGGAAGAAAAGCTGTGACCAACCTAGACAGCATGTTAAAAAGCAGAGGCATTACTTTGCCGATAAATGTCTGTCTAGTCAAAGCTATGGTTTTTCCAGTAGTCATGTATGGATGTGAGAGTTGGACCATAAAGAAGGCTGAGCATTGAAGGATTGATGGTTTTGAACTGTGGTGTTGAGACAACCCTTCAGAGTCCCTTGGACTACAAGGAGATCAAACCAGTCAATCCTAAAGGAAATTAGTCCTGAATATTCATTGGTAGGACTGATGCTGAAGCTGAAGCTCCAATACTTTGGCCACCTGATGTGAAGAACTGACTCATTGGAAAAGACCCTGATGCTGGGAAAGATTGAAGGCAGGAGGAGAAAGGGACAACAGAGGATGAGATGGTTGGATGGCATCACCAATTCAGTGGACATGAGTTTGAGCAAGCTCCAGGAGATGGTGAAGGACAGGGAAGCCTGATGTGCTGTAGTCCATGCGATCACAAAGAGTCAGACTGACTGAGTGACTGAACAACAACAATGCCAAAACACTCAGCCTGATTTTGATAAAAAAAAAAAAAAAAACTAAGAAAGCTGCATCTTGCAGACACATTATTTAAAGTCAAATCATAGACACATCAATTGTACACACTTTAATTTTTTACTACAGCCCCTCTCTTATGAAAAAATATGTAACTTACTACATTAGAAACAGACAGGATAGAGAAGTTAATTTCCCAAAGTTTAGGTCAATTCAGTTCAATTCAGTTCAGTCGCTCAGTCATGTCCGACTCTGCGACCCCATGAATCGCAGCATGCCAGGCCTCCCTGTCAATCACCATCTCCCGGAGTTCACTCAGACTCACGTCCATCGAGTTCGTGATGCCATCCAGCCATCTCATCCTCTGTCATCCTCTTCTCCTCCTGCCCCCAATCCCTCCCAGCATCAGAGTCTTTTCCAATGAGTCAATTCTTCGCATGAGATGGCCAAAGTACTGGAGCTTTAGCTTTAGCATCATTCCTTCCAAAGAAATCCCAGGGTTGATCTTCAGAATGGACTGGTTGGACCTCCTTGCAGTCCAAGGGACCCTCAAGAGTTTTCTCCAACACCACAGTTCAAAAGCATCAATTCTTCGGTGCTCAGCCTTCTTCACAGTCCAACTCTCACATCCATACATGACCACAGGAAAAACCATAGCCTTGACTAGGTGGACCTTAGTCGGCAAAGTAATGTCTCTGCTTTTGAATATACTATCTAGGTTGGTCATAACTTTTCTTCCAAGGAGTAAGCGTCTTTTAATTTCATGGCTGCAGTCACCATCTGCAGTGATTTTAGAACCCAAAAAAGTAAAGTCTAACACTGTTTCTACTGTTTCCCCATCTATTTCCCATGAAGTGATGGGACCGGATGCCATGATCTTCATTTTCTGAATATTGAGCTTAATTCAAGGTTAGTTAAATTATCATTATTTACTGGTTCTTTGCTACCTGTTCTCAAAGCAGTCCACAGTCTTTCTCTAGTCAATTTCTAAGTCCTCTGACCTATTTGACATGTACAGAATCTGCTTCCCATCTGCTCATGTTAATACCCCTAATGTTAAACTCTTACTCTTTAACTTAATGCCATCACAGTTCTTTCATCTCTTGGAAAAAACTTTTTTGATCATTGAATCAAAGTGGCTATTTTCACCTGGTTGTTCCAAGTTTTATTCATGCTTACTGCCATACCCTGAACCTAACCATAGATACTCCATTCTAGATTTGCCTGGCATCAGTATGTCTCCACTGCTACCAAAGCAGAAAGTAAAGAGAGAGAATGGGTAAAACAAGACATTGCATTGGTAGTACCAGATTACACTCTCTATCACACTTAATTTCAAGACTCTTAAACAATGTGACCCTCTTTCATCCTCTCTTAAGTGGGAACAATGGAAATGACATCAGAGGTCTATGACATTAAGAGGATATGAGCAAAAATTCTCTATAAAATCCAACATATTGCCATTATAAAATATGCTAATTTTGAAAAATATTTTTAATATTCTGAGATATAGCACTGATATCTTTCTCCTTTAGAAACCATATTTAAAGGGATGGTTAAGAATACTCAACATGGGGTTATTGTCACTCAACTTCGTGTAATAGATTTTATAGGTTCTGTGAATTCTTTAGAGTAGCAGTCCTCAACATTTGTGGCACCTGGGACTGGTTTCATGGGAGACAATTTCTCCCTGTACTGGGGTTGGGGAGATGGTCTTGGTTTGGCCTGCCACTCACCTCCTGCTGTGTATCCTAGTTCCTACCAGGCCACAGACCAGTATCAGCCCTCAGCCCTGGGGTTAGGGACCCCTGTTCTAGGTGTATACCCAAGAGAAACTCATGCACATGTGGAACAAAAGACACGGCTGAAACTGATCATAGAAGTACTGTATGTAATAGCATACAATGCAAATATCTATAGACAAAAGAATGGGTAAAAACAATGACATATTCATATAACTAAGTATAATATATGAGTTATAGTGAATAAATTTCAGCTACATGGACAAATCTTAATGTACTCAGGCTAGTGAATTGAAGGAATATATATTATTGAACAATTGTATTTATAAAAAATTCAAAAACAGTAAAAACTAAAAATGACTATTTTAATATATATGTATGTGGTAAAACTATAGAGTATCAGTTCAGTTCAGTTCAGTCGCTCAGTCGTGTCTGACTCTTTGCAACCCCATGAATCTCAGCACGCCAGGCCTCCCTGTCCATCACCAACTCCCGGGGTTCACTCAGACTCACGTCCATCGAGTCAGTGATGCCATCCAGCCATCTCATCCTCTGTTGTCCCCTTCTCCTCCTGCCCCCAATCCCTCCCAGCATCAGGGTCTTTTCCAATGAGTCAACTCTTCGCATGAGGTGGCCAAAGTGCTAGAGTTTCAGCTTTAGCACATATCATGTAAGAAACGAATCGCCACTCTAAGTTCGAAGCAGGAAACAGGATGCTTGGGGCTGGTGCACTAGGATGACCCAGAGAGATGGTATGGGGAGGGAGGTGGGAGGGGGGTTCATGATTGGGAACTCATGTACACCCATGGTAGATTCATGTTGATGTATGGCAAAACCAATACAGTATTGTAAAGTAAAATAAAGTAAAATTTTTAAAAAAAATTAAAAAAAAAAAAAGAAAACAAAGAACACCCAGGACTGATCTCCTTTAGAATGGACTGGATGGATCTCCTTGCAGTCCAAGGGACTCTCAAGAGTCTTCTCCAACACCACAGTTCAAAAGCATCAATTCTTCGGCACTCAGCTTTCTTCACAGTCCAACTCTCACATCTATACATAACTGGAAAAACCATAGCCTTGACTAGAGTATCAAGATAATGGTAAATACAAAAGATAAGATAGTGGTTACTTTGGTGGTTCAGGTAGGAAAGAGTATCAGATGAGGAAGAGCAAATGAATGGAGGCAAAGTTAATTTTTAGTTCTTAATTTCTGAAGCTGGATGGTGAATATAATGGTATCTTTATTAATAAACTTTCAACTATGCATACTATTTTATAATGAACACTTCTAAGAGTTCTAAGGCCAATAGCTAAAACTCAGTAACCTTATTCCTTAAGGAGAGTGGCTGGCAAAATATTCCTGTTCTGGTTTCACGCATTTCTCTTGGTGATGATGAGACAGTTTTATCATGTTATTTGAGCTATTCCTTAATCCATAAATCTTTCCATTTACTCTATTTTTGGAGCCTATTAAAGAAGGATTGGAATCCTTGAAATAGTTATTTTGAATGCATATTAAATTTCTCTTAATATTGTCATGTCCTGGGGATTGAGATACACTGGGTGATGCTGGACAAATGAACATTTATGTTTCAATTTTCTCAAATATATTTTTAATAGTTATATCCCATTGACTTCCTGATGTGCTGTGCTTAGTCGCTCAGTCATGTCCAGCTCTTTGCGACACCATGGACTGTAACCTGCCAGACTCCTCTCTCGGGGAGGTTACTGGAGTGGGTTGCCATGCCTCCTCCAGGAGATCTTCCCAACCCAGGGATCAAACCCAAGTCTCCTGTACTGCAGGTATATTCTTTACTGTCTGCACCACCAGGGAAGCCCAACTTTCTGATAGCCAAGTCTACTCCTCTATTTTTCTTTAAGATAGAAACCACGGGGACACACATACTAGATAACCATAGTCCAGGAGATGTCATCATCGTGCCATCCATAGAAAGTTCCAGCTACCTGGGGTGGACACATACTCACAGACCAAGAGGTCAATCTCTCAGGCCCTGTCACCTCTGTCAGAAATCTTCAGTATCCAAAAGGGAAGCACGCCCAGCTCCATAGTGAAAATGAAAGTAACAGTCACTCAGTGGTGTCCGACTCTTTGCGACTCAATGGGCTGTATAGTCCTCTGTTTGTGGAATTCTCCAGACCAGAATACTGGAGTGGGTAGCCTTTCCCTTCTCCAGGGCATCTTCCCAACCCATGAGAGATTTTTATTCTGAGGCTGTAGGTAGAGGACCTTGTGTTCTTTTTAATCTTTCCTTTTTGTTCAATATCCAGTAAATGGGCTTCTCTGGTTGCTCAGACAGTAAGGAATCTGCCTGCTATGTGGGAGACCTGGGTTCGATCCATGTGTCAGGAAGACCCCGTGGAGAAGGGAATGGCTACCCATTTCAGTTTTGTTTCCTGGAGAATCCCATGAACAGAGGAGCCTGGCAGGCTGCAGTCCACGGGGTCACAAAGGGTCAGACATGACTGAGCGACTAGCACTTTTGTTCAGTAGCCAATAAATGAACTTTTTCCTTCAAGAGCCTAGCAGTTTCTGATGCTTAATTTAGTATTAGGTGAATTAGAGACAACTTAGAGACAAATGGACCAGGTTGCCTATAAATTATTGAAGCAAACTCAGATAATCCATTCTACAAAAACCCTTCTAGGAGTGTCTTAGAATAAACCAGGTGTATTTGTGTTTTCCTGCCCTCTCTCAGAACACTAGGCACCATTCCAGAATCAAATTTTGAAGTCCTGGTGGATGTCCTGTTTCTTTCCTAAACATTATTAAAACATTTTAGCTTGTTGAAAACAAAGAATATTACTCTTCCTCCACAGCCTTACCATACCTTAACTCTCTCTGTAGATTTTAATAAGTAATTAATCTCTGTACACTTTTTTTTTACAAAAATTAAAGACAGTAGTTGAACTATGATACTCGTATGTTTTCAGTTAAATAAAATTCTCCGCTTGATTTTAAAGGGACTTAATATCAAATTTAATGTTGCTTTCTTTACTAGCAAATTTGTTTTTTGCTACAGTATATTTCTTATGTGATAGGGTATTTGAAAAACATACTGCTGGTTTTCCCTCTAAAACCTTTGGCTAACATTAGCTCAAACTACTTTTATTTTGCCCTTGAGATAGATTCGCTTAAATATTATTTTTCTTACTAACCTCAACTGCCTGACACAGTATATTACTTTTTGAGTCACTGTCCTCCTTTTCATTTTCAATATTTTCTTAGCCATAACTTTAAGAAAAGGCTTTTGTAAAGCCATATTGAATACTGCTAGCTCTTTATTTTCTTTTCTGTGAAAATTGTAATGTATTGTAGTTCAATTATAGAGCTCTTACTCTCTACCCTAGAGACTAAGATTTGACTTGATTCCCATCTGTATTCATCTTCTTTTTTTCCTCTTTCAATTCTAGGTTCTCTTTGTTTAAAACTGTGGGTGCCCAGTTTAAAAAAAAATTCATTGTGGTTAATTTCTTTTTGTCTAATTCCAATACTGCTCTGATATTTTTTTCCTTACCTATTGCCTATAACATCATTAGCAATACTGTCAGGCCAAAACATCTTGAGAAAAAGGAAACCAAAATGAATGACTCCACTGTCTTTAAGTGTTATGAAAACATGTGGATGGTTCCACTTGCTTCCTAAAAACCAAAAACATCAGTGATCAGATTTTTTGCACAAGAATAGATTTTTCTAAATTTTAAAAAGTGAAAAAAGTGAAAGTGTAGTTGCTCAGTTGTGCTGACTCTTTGTGACCCCATGGACTATATAACCCACCAGGCTCCTCCGTCCATGGAATTCTCTAGGCAAGAATACTGGAGTGGGTTGCCATTCCATTCTCCAGGGGTTCTTCCCTACCCAGGGATCGAACCCAGGTCTCCTGCATTGCAGGCAGATTCTTTACCATCTGAGCCACCAGGGAAGCCAATTTTGAAGAATAATACAAGTTAAGTGTTAACAACAAAATACGTAAGTGCACATTCTCTAAAAATTGTTCATCTCCTAGTAACTTATAGTCTAAGATCAACACATGCAAGATAGAAGGCTATTCACACTTCATGTATAAACAAGTTTTTACCACATGTATTAATTTTCTTCTAACTTCAGTGCTCATATGTAAAGCGTGTCCATTTCACTGTTGTCTTAAATGGACTTGATCTCCCAATCTCTAGGAGATAGGAAGTCCCATCTCCTAGAAATCTGAAAAATAAAAACAATAGTAAAAGAAATTATAATAATATAATAATAATAATAGTGATTAATGTCATTAAGTCCTTGCTATGTGGTTGAAACTAACACTGTATGTACATTGCATTACTTTATCCTCACAAAAAGTTCTAAAGTTATGTATGTGTCCTTTGTGTTACAGATGAGAAAACTGAGGCTTGGAGGGGTATTTTTGATGATCACTTAAACAGTGTTGAAGGTGAAATTCTATCCAGATTATTGTTCCAGAAAACAAACAATGAATCCTCTCATCCGGAAAGAGGGAGGAAAACGGCTGTATCTTGAAAGGCAGTGGCAGAAAATATATAGATTTAAAATTAAAAGAATAATAAAATATGAATCTAGTTGGGAGAGATTGGGGGCAGGAGGAGAAGGGGACAACAGAGGATGAGATGGCTGGATGGCATCACTGACTTGACGGACATGAGTCTGAGTGAACTCCGGGAGTTGGTGATGGACAGGGAGGCCTGGTGTGCTGCGATTCATGGGGTCACTAAGTGTCAGACACGACTGAGCGACTGAACTGAACTGATAAAATAAATCTATACAGGCAAAATATGGAAAGGTTGGTTATTTTTTAATGTTTCACAACTCTTAGAAATGATACTTTAGGTATCATCAATTAGTGTGGTTATTAAAGATATAAACTTTAATAGTACATGGTAGTGTTGATTAAATGGAACTCTTCAGTATAACTGGTCAATGAGCATATACAAGCTTTTTCAACAACACAGAGAATTTCTTGGTACCTTTTTCATTTATTCTTTCTATGGTCTACAGAAGACAGCCATGTTCACACTTAATGAATTTCTAGTTTCTAAAGTCTCTAATTCCCACTCTTGCCATAAGACACACTTTTCTCCTCAGTGCCCCAATCCAATTTAATTTCTATTCTGATCCCATAGTCTAAAATAGATGGCAAAGGGAACATTAAAGTAGTAAATAGATGAGTCCATTGAAAATGGAATAAAGAAAATCATAAGATCTCAGAGCAAAACTGTGAAGCAGAAAAATGATCAAGGATGTTTTTTAAGCAAAGAATGATGAAGGAAAACATTGAACAAAATCAACGCAGTTTTAAAATAGCAAATATACATATGTATATATTTAAATACTGTATGACCAGGGAAGAGTTCAATCTTAGTAGCATAAGACATAGGCATTCTAGATTTTAAAAGTACCTGAGAAACTGCTTAGAGACAAAAGACAATTGACCTGATCTTTCTTTTAATGGAGGTGAGTCTGCTATAAAGTCAAAGATGATATATACCCTGTGCAACAGAATAGCATGGTATGTGAACCCAGGTGGAAGTCTTTAGCTCCTTCACAGAGTCTGGGAAAACATAAGAATAAAGAAAAGGATAAAAATCTTAGTTCTGTAAAAATTACAGTGTATTAATATCCAGTATGGAAGTGGAGTCTTCCTAATATTCATGATCAGAAACATTATTTATTCTAAGGTGAATCATACTGTGCCTGTAAAATCCATTTTTTATGTTAGCCAGCTAACCAGGAAGGTTAGTTCCTTCCTTCTGCAAGGAACTTTAGGATGCAAACGTCTAACACCATTCATGTTGTCTAGGATTTCGACCACTGAGAGACAGTTGATTATTGGATAGGATGTGAAGTAGACAGGAAGAGAAATTGGCTAAGATATTAATGATAGAATCAGAGTCTGTAACGAATAACTAGTATGGAATCATATTCTACTTACTAATTCCTTCCAAAATAAATTTACTTGTTTCCACATGCAGCTATTGGACACAACTTTTAAAAACATGCAACTTTTAATTATTGGAATCTAGAGAGTGTGCCAAGAGTATTTTTTAAAATAGAGATCTTTATTAGGATTTCCCTGGTGCCTCAGAGGGTAGAGCATCTGCCCGCAATCCAGGAGACCTGGGTTCAATGCCTGGGTCAGGAAGATCCCCTGGAGAAGGCAATGGCAACCCACTCTAGTATTCTTGCCTGGAGAATCCCATGGATGGGAGGAGCCTGGTAGGCTCCAGTCCATGGGGTCGCAAAGAGTTGGAAACGACTAGCTTCACTTCAATATGATCCTTTTGCATGAGGACATTTATTGGAAAGCAGTGTTAGACTGGTAATTCACTCTTCTTTTTCTCCTTCTCTTCCACCTTCAGCCTCCTCATTCTTTTTCTGCTTAATCAAATACTTGAGTTGATTTTAAACTAACATCTATTATCTTTCTCTAGCTATGAAATTACTCTTAAGATTTGAGGATTTTTTTAAAAAATACGAAATAAATATTTACGTTTAGTTACAATTTGGGGAGATACACAAGTATTTGTTATTAAAACGATTAATTTGTATCAAGTTGTCTTTTCCCCTAAACTTAGAATAAGGATCCTAAACATTACATAAATTGCAGAGATTTAATTAAAAGCTTGAAGAAATGTGTTACTGTTAATTGAATTCTTGATACAGTTACCTTTGCAAACCAGTGTTAATGAAACTCCAGTTCAAAGTGGATGGGTTTGGGGAATTGAGATAGCTATTTATTTCCTTAACTGAGATGCCATGATAATCTTCTCAACAAAATAAAGAACCCAATTAGGGGAGTTCTCAATTGGAGCCATTGACAAAGTTTACACAAACTGGAAGCATTTCTAAGCAAAACAAGTCAGGGGTTTAAAGGCCAGTAAACAAGGTCAGTGGGTGGGAGAGAGAGATACTTCTCAGCGTTTCAGAAGCCTTGCACCTGTGGAGCAGAGAATGGACCCAGTCCTGCTGGAGCCAGGTTCCACTCCGCCCCTTGCCTTGCTTGCTGTCCCTGCCCCCTATCGCTGAATCTCCCAGTTTGGCTTCTCCGTATTACCAAGCTATAAATTGCCCTAGAGCTTAGAGGCAATCAGGTCAGCCCTGCTGTCACAGGGGAAAAGCTGCTTACTTCCGAGCAGAATCGTTCAAGGGAAAGAGAGAAAGGAGGGGGAGTACCCACGCTTCAGTCGTCACGGCACTGGCAAGGGGTGGAGAGATGGGGAAGGGAGCTGGCAGAAACTGCATCCCCAACGTTGTCGCACTTGACCTAAGTCTACAAACTTACTGGTCGCCGCAGTGGAAACTCCCAGCGCGCTCTCCTCTGCCTGGCAGCCCCCCGCTGCAGGGTGGAGTCGCTTCCCGGCCCCACCTAGGGGAAGGAGCTTCCCATGCCCGCATCCCGGCATCTCCCAAGCGCCGCACCGTTGATTCAAGAAAAGTCTCCAGGCGTCTAGAAAGGCTCCGATTCTTCTTACCCCACTTCCACCCCTGAACCCACACAATGGTATTAACAGCCTCCAGTGGCCCAGAGGGCCACCTTCCTATGGTTCAGGGTGAGGACTCTCTGGCGGACTCCTTTCTTATCCCCGCCCTGCTTTGCTTTCACAACTCCTCCGGGTCAAACAGCCAAAGACAAACTTCTGTCTCTTCTTCCCAGCTCCCACATTTTAAGACACCCACAGCCTGCAAACCCACACACATCGGAACTCCTAGGGCGCTGTTGCAGTCTGGGCATGCTCAGTATCAGGGCAGGTTTTGATTGAAAGTAAAAAAATTAAAAAAAGAAAAGAGAGAGAGGGGGGAAAAAAAGCTTTTTATTATGCTGTCTCCCTCTCCTGTGCTTATGGCTTGCTGAACAGGTTGCGGGGCATTCCTGTAACTACCCAGAGGGTTTATCGGATGCCCTTGATCACGTCTCCTTGGGCTCTGAGCCCCTCAGAGTTGACCCCCCTCCCCCAACGCTCCTCAACCGCCTCCTCAAGTCCCTGTCCGCTGTGGGGCTGGAGAGACACTAAGAACTGGGATGGGCGCCGTCGGCTGCGCGGATCCACCTATTATTAGTGCGCCCGGATTGGCTCCCTGGCTCAGCGTACCGGCGGAGGAGCCAATCAGGCGGCCGGGGCTGGGAGATGACGGGCGGCCGCCTCCTCACTGGAGGGATTCCTGGAGAAGCTGCAGTGTGGGGATGCTCTAGACCGAGGACTGCCCCCAGTCTCTTTCCACCTCCTCCTCCTGCAGCGGCGGCGGCAGCACTTGGCAGCGGCAACTTGAGACTGCACCGGGGCAAGCCCCCGGGGTGGTGCTCCCCGGAGAGCGGGGCTTGGTGCCCCGGAGGGGTGTGTGTAGGGTGAGGGCGGCCAGCGGGGACCAGCTGGTGGCCCTGGAAAACCTCCCACACCCCCACACCCACACCCCCCTTTTGTGTTTCAGGCTGCCCCTCCAAGAGCAGAGGCAGCGGAAGGAGTCGTGTGCACCGGTCAGCCCCGGGAAGCTGTAGGTGCCAGCGAGCAGGCACCACCTCCTGTTCCCCGCTCCAGGTAAGGCAGCGGGAGTGGCTGCACGGCCACCTCGGTGGTGCCTATTTGCTTGAATCCGTCCAGAAGGTTTTCTTCTCGGCACACTTGGGTTTCGGTGGGGGGAGACTGAGACCTGGGCAGGGAGCCCCGGGTGGCCTATTGTGAGCAGTGTAATGAGACCACATGTGCATCTCCTGAAGAAGCGCTTAGCACAGCGCCTGTGATTCAGAGCCTGGAGTTGATGTTGGGCATCCCCCATCTTCTCCTTTCCTTCTCTCCTCCCCTCTCCTCCGCCCCCCACCCTCAATTTCTCTCCCTCACCACCCACCCCCCTCCAACTCCTTTCTCAATCTCTCTTCTTCTCCCTCCTCCCATCCGAAGCACGCACAGGGCTTTTTTCTCCTCCTGGAGAGGGTTGCCTTTTCTCAGAGGAAAGAGGAAGGTAGTGATGAAAGGAGAAAGATTTTTTTTTTTTTTTCCTGCCCAGAGCAGGGGAGAAGGAACAAGATAGAATACAACCTCTGCGAAAATTAGAATAGGGAAAGCAATTAAGCTGAATAAAGGAAGTAGACAAGATGTGCAAAGAGGGGAAGCGTCAAGTTTGACTTGATCTCCTCCTTGCAAGAGGCTGTGTCTCTCACTTGATTCCTTCAAATGGAACAAAAATAAACCACCGTTTCAACCCACTTGCAACTGCTTAATTGCTGTTGCTTTTAAGTGCCCACCATTTGACTCTTCCTGTTTCCATCTGTCCTGTAGGGCTATTTGGTATTGTCCATCAGTGGTAATGTCTGAACTTGGAGAAGCTTTTCCAATAGAGAAAAAAAATTAAAAACATTAATTTCCTGAGATTCTTTGGTATGGCCTTTATGTTGAGGAGCAATATAGATAGATAGATAGATGGATATAGATATATGTATGTATATGTATAAAGTTTCAAAACATTTTTAAGTGACACTAGTCCTATCAGGAGGCTTGGGTTTCTGCTTTGAGAAAGCTAATCTAGTTAGCTTTGTGTATGTGTTGATTTTGACTTTCTTGAAGATTAACCCTTTAAAATAAAGCAAACATTTAACTTTTGTGTTAAAGCTGCATTTGTGTATGAATTATGATTTCATTCTCTCTTTCTGCTGTTTGCATTGTTTCCCAGATATTGAATTCATGCTTTGCCTTATTTTCTTTCAATAAGTATATTTAATAGATGTAAACGTGATACTTATACAATTTTAGTACTCCATTTAGAAGGCACATGGAAGCTCAGTTGGCCAAGAATTCTCTTGTACTGGAACAAAGTTTAGAAAGTAATGGCAGGAAGATAGCCTCAAATTTCAAAAATCTTAATGGGAAAAATGTTTTTGTTCTCATCTCTTATTATAATACAGAGAAAGATGTCAAAACAACTCTGTGCCCTGGCTGCCTGCATGATAGGTTAAGTGAACAGGACTTGTTGGACAGAACCTTGAAGGTAGCCTCAGAAATTTCTAATTCCATCGTCAATGGTATAAGCTTTCCTTTCTTGTTATTCATCTGAGACAGATAAGTGATGGCTGTCAGATGGGAGGAGGTAGAAAGAAGTGCTTAGTTCAATGCAATGGGAAAGCATTCCAAGTGGATCCTACATGAGTGCAGAGAAATCACATGTCGGTGTCCAGATAAATCTTCCCCTTTGATTTATCAAAGGAAATGCCAAGTCTTACTTTTTTTTTTTTAAATGTGTCCACTTGGGATAAGAAAAAGGAGCTTTCTTTCTCAACTCTGCTTGACCTTCCACACTAATCTATGTATCCCCAAAAGTATTATTTTCACTATATATCTTTAGTGGACAAGTTTATACACTGATATAGAGAAGAGCTGCATTTATTTACCGTCAATGTAATAGGTCTTATTTTCTAAACTGTTTTCCATTTGAGACACTTATCTTTCCTATTTCAGTAGAATTAACCTCAAGTCACAGAAACAAGATCTTCTTTCTAAGGCTCTGACATTTAAATGCCTGTTTGGTTTTTTTTTTTTTTCCTTTTTAATGTAGTACCTCTGTTGAAAGCTAACTCTAATTTTTAGAGGTGCCACCTTTCGGTTACAAGGACAAAGGGACAATCGTCTAATTGCCTCACATGTGTACATCTGAATTAACAAGTTTAGACATGAAGAGAGAAAGGAAACCGACTGCTTTCCATGTGAGCAAATTAAGATTTTACTTGGTTATTTCTCACTGTGTCTTAGGAAAGTTGCAAGTTTGGGCTTGGTTTGTGACATTGATGTTTGAAACTCTTAACGAATGTTAATTATAGCAGTGACATGTAAAAGACATGCACATGAATCTTGAGTTTTTCACATGCTTACAAAAAAAGAATTACGCCTTTATATACCGGAAGTCAGAATTAATTCCAATAAATAGTGAGTGGATCGAAGTAAGACTTTAAATGATATATTGTAGGAAATTATTGCCCTGTCATCCCATAAAATGTTCTAGTATAACAGTTTCATACAACCTTCATCTTTTCTCCTTTTAAAAGGATATCTTAGTAAATCATCTTAATGTTTCAGAGCAAATATGGTAATTAGGCTTTAATGTATTTTTATCATAACTAAAGGTTGCTACTCTGCAGGGGAAATCCTAAAATACTAATTTTATAAAATACCACACAATAGAGAATTGTTGCAGAGTAGTTTTGAACTTCATTTCATAATGAGGAATATTAGTTATTCTGTCTGGTCAAATTGTCAGATAGTTCTAGTCCAGAAATATGAAAATGGTTATGGTATTTACAATATTTGCATATTAGACTTGGTGCTAACTGAAAATAAAGCTAGAATATAGTAACTTCTCTTAATTGTATTTGCAAAATGAACCAGATGATTAATAAATAAAATGAAGAATATGTTAGATCTGAAAGCTAATTTGAACTTGCCTAATGACACCATAGATATAACATCAATTCATCTCCTTTAAGTTCAATATACTAAATCAATTTATACTGAATTCCCAAATTAGGTTTTTACAGCCATCTAATCTTAAAAATCTCACACTTAACATAGACAATTATGTGAGCCTGAAATACTTCGAGCTCTTAAGAGTTCTGGTATGTGTAATAGCTAGGAAGAGATACCATTAATTCCAAATTGGAACATAATATATTTTTTTCCTAATGGTAGTGATTAAATTATTTGGGGAAAGGAAAGCAAAAGTAAACAGTGTGATTACATAACAGAGCAAATTTGATCTAATATTACAGAACAGCAAGACCAAAGTTAGATTTTTTGGCATAGAATAATGTAGGGGTGGGTTTTACAAATGTTTTGCTAAAAACTAATGCTTACTAAAATTAAATACCTAAAACACAGTGATTCTAAAAATTTTCCAATGATTTGCTTGTCATAAATACATCTGTATCAAAAGTTTAACGTCTGAGATGCTTTCTAGTTGAAACTGTTTGCCGTTTACATTGTTCAAAGCTATTTAAATAGGAATAAAGTATATGCAAGTCCAAATAAATAATTTCAACTAGTATTTAAGAATATATATATGTACACATGTGTGTGTATATATGTATGTGTATGTGTGTGTATATATATGTATATATTATGTAATATTTTCTGAAAGGATTCAATACTAATGGGCAGTAGCATATAATCTGCTGAAACTAGGGAGTACTTCCGTAAAAAGTATCATTTAATGAAAGATGACAGTGTCTTAGGGATGCTTTTAATATTTATTTGGTTGAAAAGACTAGGAATACCCAGAGGCAAAATTAATGGGGGTATAGATCTTTCCCTTTATACATCTCTTCTATGGCTTAGGGAAGAAGTGATTTTCATATGAATCATGGATTTGAAAAAAAAAAAAAACCTCTCAGTACAAGATACACTTTTATATGCAGGTAACAAATAACCTGAAATCATATTTTCATATGATTTAGACGTAACAGGGCATTAAAGTTTCTTTCTAAGATTTTGTTTCTTTCAACATTTGCATAAAGGTAAATTTGTTCTTAATCTTTTATATAATCAACATGATTATCATTGCTTTTTCAGGGAAGGGGGTTTAGATCGGTATCTTTAATAATTCCTTTAAGAATGCGCATTATTTTTTCATAATGTTTTTATAAACTTGATTCAAACCTCTCCATTAAGTGTGGCCATTTTTTAAAAACAGGATTTAATCTTTCCTGTCTGAACGATATAGTGTTTTTCTTTTATCTTCTCTGTCATTTTAGGAGTGTTCTTTCTTGAAGAACCATTTTTATATTGACTATAAGATGAACTGTGATAGCTGGGCATGTATGAGCATCATTCTACTTATATGTGTTAGTATAAGAAAATAAATGTATATTAAATAATATTGCAAATATAATCATGTTATCTACTGGAAGTAAGAGAGCACACAGTATTTTCTTGTTGTATAAGAATAAAACTTTAACCTTTGCTAGATTATTTAAAAAAGGAAAACTTTTAAAGTGTGCAATCAGAAACATTGCTATGTTGTAGGAAGAGTAAGCACTGGGGATATTTCTATAGTTTTAAATATAATTGCAGAAGTCCTATACCAAGGAAACTTCCTTTTAAAATATTTGCTTTCCAAATTTAAAAACATTTTTTAAGAGAGTTCTAAAACAAATTGGAACCTATGTCAGAATAACAATAGCACATTTATACTGTGTTAGAAAGAAATTTTGTGACATGTCTTTGGAAATTCCAAAGCAGTTTAAAAAAATTTCTGTAATTTCTATAATTTTTTCTACTTAGTTAAACCACAACTTCTAATTGTTTAGAACTAATTCTGATTCTTTACAAATACATTCAATTCTTGGAAAGAATGTGGCACATTGGTTTCCATAACTTACCAGTAATGTAATTGAGAAGAGGTCAGAGTTCATCATTTTGGGTTTTGCCGTTGTATGGGTAAAAAAGAAATCAATCATTCCTGTATTGGTCTCACTAGTAGTATGTTGAGCGTATTAGTTATCCACATATGGAGTCATTTTGTTGAAGAGGAGCCCTGGAAGACTGTAAAGCTTATAAATATAATAAATGCCTTCTATATTTTACCTGTTTGTACAAAATGGGAGCTGGAAAATTTCCATGCAGAATGAGAATGGCCTTTCTCAGCTAGTATAAGAATCTGGTGAAATAATTTGGTTTCTGAAATAGTTTGGTTAAAATGCAATTTCCTAGCAGCCCTGTCACACAACAATTCATTTCATATGCTAGATAACAGTCCTGCTGCAGCAGCCCCCAGACTGTGGCTAAGACATTTAACTAAGTGATTCAGTCAAGAATGAAGTTTGGTCAAAATATCCAATTAATCAATGCAGGTATGATACTGAAACTTGGTCTTGCCTCATCCCACTAAACCTGTTGTTACTCTATTTGTTCAGTGTAGCTTTGCTTATAATTCTAAAGTGCTTAGAGTTCATACAGTACAATACTGTTTTTGCCAAAGGGTATTATACAAGTAAGGAGGGTTATATGTTGTTTCCTGCAATTGATGTTTTCTTTTTCTTTCTAAATCATTCACCTAGCTAATCAAGGATAAAATGCACATAGGTATTTAAGCACTAGTAGAATCAGAGAATTATTTAAATACAAAGCCTTCTGATACTCCAGTTGCTTAAATGTGACACGATATCTCTCGTTGGCCTCCCACACCCTCCCAGACTACAACCAACTTTTACGCCGTAAGCGAATAAAGAAGAAAGCAGACAAACACCTCTGGAGACAGTTCCCTGGGTGTGGCCTCCAGTGGACAGCCTTCTGTTTTTATCTGAGGCTAATTTCGCTTCCGGGCCATTCTCCTTGCATGCCAGCCCAAGCCTCACTCTAGCTGGAGGCAGATAATTGGATTTAGTAATTGCTACTTTCAGATTTATTGGCATATTTTCATCAATGTGAAGGCAAAAACACATGGAAATACACAAAACATGCTCAGCTATAACAAACTTCACGTCAACACTTTCAAAATACAATATATATAAGCTTTACATAATTGACAAAATAGCTTTTCTTTCATGGAATTTCTTGTGATTACTCATGAGTGACCCAAGCAAAAGGTGAGACTGTTAAAACCATGAATCAGTCTAACTTTTTAACTTGTTAACATCAGTGGGTAAAACTGAAATAATTATTTAAAATATTTTCACATCCTTAGATTGGCTTTAATACTTCCAGAATCCACCCCGTGTCTTGTTACAGAGACTCTTAAGCATTCATGTACCTCATCCTGATCATCACAGATACCTGAGAACTGGTTCGTACTCCTGTAGAATCTCTGAATATTACTGTGAAACATCATATAGGGTTGCTTTTAGGCTAGATTATTGTTAGTCTTTTTTTCAGACATAATTTTATGTGAAAGTAACTGTAAGTATAAACAGCAGTATAGCAGCATAGCAGCAGGCTACACTCATGAAAACGTCAATATGGAACTGTTTGTCCTTTCCTTGAGAAGGAGAAAGAGTCAGTTAAGTATATCTTTTCCAGATGATGTTCTGTGCACACACACCCACCTTGGTATTCTGTGTATTATAAACAGTGGGTCAGTCCTTGTTCTCTACCCTTGAAATATGGAAGTTGCTTATTTTTGAGGGAAAAGTCATTAACAAATTTTTTTTAGACAAATGACTTGATGGCCTTTGAGACAAGGATAAATGATACAACGCAGGTTACCAAGGCCTAGCTAAGTTCCTCTAACAACCAGGCTCTAGGTTAGCATGATTATTAAGAGGAAAAAGTGTCACGATTTCTTCAGGAGAAAGACAAGGTAGCAAAGCATGGAATCTGTTTCTGGCTTGGAGTGTCTGCCAGATCCTGGTTTACAGGGCTGGCTTTCTGCCTAATCCGTAGCATTTTTATCAGATTTGAGGAATGAATAAAGTGAACTGTTGGGCATTAGAGCATATTTCTAGACCACTAACATCTCTTTTTAAATAGAATAACATCACTATCTTATTTTAACCAATGTCCAGAATCCAAGGCCACAAGTTTTATTTTTAAATATCTATAAACCAGACCATTATATGCCTAAAAGTGCTTGAATTTTTTGTCTTTGTACAGAATTTCCTATACATGAAAGCTTAGTTAACAATGTGACATTGCAAGTAATATACCTATTTTTGTATTTTATTCAATTATAATATTAAATATAAAATGCCAAACAATCATCTTGAGATATAGTTGAGTTTAATAATTCTAGAAAAGCCACCAAAAGCCGACCTATTCCTAAATGGTTTAAAACTGCCTGCTTTAAAATTTGGTGGTGGGGGAGGAATGTACTTAAAATGCAAGGTTCCTGTTTGGTTTTAGATTTTTTTTTCCTGGAGAATCAGAGATACTTTCAGAACCATTCCTAGATAACACAGAATGAATATTAATGATAGGAGAGAGTCGACTCCTTCAGGGAAGAGTAACGTAGATGAGTTCTGTTATGCCTTTGAGAATCTGTTTCATCATGTATATATTGAACACATAGCACCAGTTTGATTTCTCTGACTGCTGGACTTTCAGACCCCTATGCACTGAAGCATGTTACTACTCACTGTGGGAAGATTTGTTCAACTCTCCAGCTAGGAACATGATACAGTAATTCTCTAATATTGTCTTCCTTCCCTGCCATTTTTTTTCCTGTTTTATCTCCTTCCTTCCTGCCCTCTTTCTCTTCCTTCCTTCTTTCCTACTTTTTTCTTCATATCTTAATGAATCATCTTACTCTAGAAACTACTGGGAACTTGGTACTCTAGACCCCATACTCATCTCTACCTGCTGAATTTATTTTTTGTCAGTAACCAAGAGATTTCCCTCTTAGCTTGTATTCAGTTCAGATTAGTTTCACAAAAGGGATGTATAGATAAAAAAGGGAGAGTAATTTGCTCATCTATTTGACACACTTAAATGGAATATATCATGATTTGAAAGTTTTTGAGAACTTCCATGTAAAAATTATCCCAGTGGTAATTTTTAGAACAAAATTGATTGACTAGAGGTAAGACAGTGATATTTAAAAGTCCAAACAAATGGCATGTATTTTCAGGCACCTTTTCAAATTTTATTCTTCCAGTGATAACATTTACATCACTGTTTTCATGACAGTTGTATCTCACTGAATTTAAAAAAATATTGTTGCCTTAAATGCTTTGGATAATGAAGAGATTCCCTATTTTACAGATGCAATAAAGGAGACTCAGAAGTTAGGTTACCTGCCTATAATTACACACTTAGGAAGCCTTTAATAATTTTCACTTACTGACTCATACAGCTTCAGTGGTTAATAAAGAAAAACTCAAGCAAATTTTTAAGTTCTCTCTAGTTTGCTCTTATCAAAAATAAAAACAAAAATCTAACATTTTCACTGTGTATTGAATAAATAGTCTTTATTCTTTCTATTGAAAAAGACAATTTAATATACTGTCATTAAATATACTGACAATTTAATATACTGTCATTACTTTTGTGATTCTAACTTTGGAATAAATTTATTTTAAAAATTATTCAAGGGATGATTCTCTAATCTATAAGAGAAGTCACTGATCCTGAGTCACTTGATTCAGTTAGCCTTTAGTCATCGCTATATCACTATGATATTAAATGTTATCTTTATATATGTATTTCCTTATTTGTAAAGTACAGAGTCATAAGGTACCTCCTGGAGGCTACAAAGAGGTGATGGGAAAATGTGTCTTGTAGTTTCACTAGAAGATTTCCAACCTCATCTCACATTGTTTTTCTCATTTGCACTTATACAACTTCTCACTGTTTCCTGAACATTGTTGGAAGTTGTTGAATCTATTGTTTCTTTATTTCAAGATAGAAATGGCTGAGCAGGGAATATACTCAAGCCCCAGTTATTATGCCCTCCTAATGTGAAGTCCATCAATTGACAATTCTTTATGTTAAGAATCAAGCACATTTGGAAGTGATTACCAATAGCTGTACACTTTGCAATGTGGATTATCATGGTTGACTTTCTAGCTGATCTGATAGAAGGAAACAGGAGTTTTAATTGAGAAAGGCTTACAGAAAGAATGCAAGATTAATTGGAATGTAAGATTGGTATTTATGGGGGATTTTTGGACAAACACAAAATTTGTCCAAAATTTAATTTATGATTAAAGGTTAATCATATTCTTGTATTCTTATATGTCAAGCACTTTTTAATGTACTTTTCACACTTCATTCCATTTAACTTTCCTAAGAATTTTATGAGATTGGTACAAATTTATATTTTTTAGATGAGAAAAATGTGGAAAAGAGGTAACTTGCTAAGGTCTCACAACTGTTATGTAGAAGGAATTGGATTCAAACTCAAGAGTCTGTTTCTAGAGTGAATACCATAAGAAATCATAATCATCAGACTCCTCAGTGGTAGAACATGCAGGACAGATGGAAGCAAGGAGATAGAAGTGATCAAAAGAAGTTGAAGAGCCATAAGCAAACTGTACTTCATGGTTTGAGTCCAGATGACCATTATGGCAATGTGCTAAAAGCATGAAATTTGGAGTCTCATAGATCTGGGTATAAAGACCTTCTCTGACATGGTGAGCCTCAGTAAGATATTTCATTACTAAAAGCTTCACTTTACCAGGAATGGAAATGTAACGATTTTGCAAATTGTCTGCTGTTGGCAGATCTGATCACTCTTCACCCTTATTTATTAGTCAAGAACTCTTTCACTTTTTAAAAAGTTAATTTATTTACATTAATTGGAAGCTAATTACTTTACAATATTGTGGGTTTTGCCTTAAATCAACATGAATCAGCCATGGGTATATATATGTGTCTCCCCATCCTGAACCCCTTCCCCATCCCTTTTCTCTGGGTTGTCCCAGAGCACCTGCTTTGAATGCCCTGCTTCATGCATCCACTTGCACTGGTCGTCTATTTCACATATGGTAATATACATGTTTCAGTGCTATTCTCTCAAATCATGCCACTCTTGCCTTCTCCCACAGAGTCCAAAAGTCTGTTCTTTACATCTGTGTCTCTTGCTGTCTTACATATATGGTCCATATCACTTCTGTCCTTCTAAATTCCATATATATGCATTAATATACTGTATTGGTGTTTCTCTTTCTGACTTACCTAACTCTGTATAATAGGCTCCAGTTTCATCCACCTCCTTAGAATTGACGCAAATGTGGAGAACTCTTTAACTTTCAATAAAGCCATCCAACTCAAAATGGTTTAGAGAGAAAGGGATTTTAAAGCTCATGTTACCATAATATCCAGGAATATTCTGGATTTCATCAGAGCTGAAAGTGGGAAATCAAGCTATATGATCAAGATCAGACCTATTGCCCCCCAACCCCAATCCCTCCCTATTTCCTCATTTCTATCTTTCTCTGCCATTGCTTTATTTACAATCAGGATCTTTCTTTAAAGTGGCAAGAATGTTCTCAGTGGCTACAGACATATAAGAAATCCCCATATAAAGAGAACACTTTTTTCCCCAAAAAATGTCTAGGATCATCTCAACTGGAACAACCTGGGTCACTTTCCCCAAGTTCATCACTATGGTGAAGGCTATGAAATATGATTTTTTTCCTGAACTGATCCTTGTGTCATCCCTGGATTTGAGAGTCGTACAAAGCATCACTTGACCACATAGAAAGAGAGCTCTGCTGTTAAAAGAAGGGAAATGACTAAATTTAGAGCAGGCAGAACAACAAATACCTAGCTCATAAGGTTCGGGCGCTGTCCTGTCAGAGAGGATGTCTGCTGGCATTAATGCTGGAGTAGACTCCTCCAGGGCCCTTGGTTTTTCCACCACTAAACCTTTAGTTGATGGGTCAGGATAGGATCCAGGGAATTCTAGTGAAAGGTCCATAGTGTTAATAGTTGAGGAGGTAGAAAGGAAAGACTTGCTGTCTTTCTGGAAAGACTTGATGGTCAATTACAAACAGATATGTACGTAGTCAATAATTAAACAACTGGTATGACTGTAACAGTGTAAAAGGAATGCATTTCAGAGGCTGAGGGCTAAGTTGAGTGTCATTTAACTCTAATTGGGTCCTTGCCTTTTGCTCTGCCTTCCTCCTTTTTAATGCAGTGGGGAAAATACTTAACTAATTTGAGGACTCTTAGATTCAGAGCTCAGAGGGCTTGTTGTATAATGGCTAAGTCATGTGCAACTCTTTGAGACCCCATGGACTGCACCACACCAGACTTGCCTGTCCTTTACCATCTCCTGGAGTTTGGTCAAACTCAGGTCCATTGAGTCGGTGATGCCATCCAACAGCCATGTACAAGCCCACCTGTGTATATGTCAGTATCTTGAATTTTTGTTTTGTTTTGCTTGAGACCTTGTTCTCAGGAGTTTATATAGAGTTTTATTTTATAATTACTGTAACTACTTTTGTATTGATACAGATACAATAGAATAAATTTGTACAAAAACACTATTACCTTTTCAAACTGAAAAGAAAGTGAATTATTAGGGAATAATGACCTTCCTTCATATGCACCAGGACATACCTGTTATATGCCAGGCACTATTCTGGGTGCTGGGAATATACAAGCAAACAGAGTAGACACGTTCCTTGCATTTAGGGAGCTAGCATTTTAGGGAAAGATACAAACAGCTAAAAACAACAACAAAACTAAGGTAGTATTAAAATAATGAGAGCCGCTACTACATAGTAAAACAGGCTAATAAAGTAAAATTGGGAACTCTGGTCAACCAAAAATATATAAGTTGAGGAATGAAAGTCTATGTAAACATCAGGAAAAGAGCATGGTAGATAGAGGAAACTCTACGTACTGAAGATTTGCAGTGGGGGTGAGTTTGTTCTACTTACGCAAGAGATAAAAGGCAAATATAGCTGAAGTTGTAAAGATACTGGCTTCATGAGTACAACCCTGCTTTAATATTTTAACTAAAAACAATCTACACACATTATTAAGGAGATTTTCAGAACAAGATGATCATACTTCACCTCAATGTTACTTGGATATATGTAGTATCTTATTTCTGTGTAATACGTTTCTAGTCTATGTAATCATGTGTACATTTTTTGTGTGATTATAGTCATGGAATACATACAATTTCTGCCCTGACTTTCAAATTGCTCTCTCAGGTGACTACCAGGCAGATGTTTTTATCTTCCATTTTCTCTTTAGAAGAGTTACTTCTTTTTTTTTATGACATAGATTCCTTAGACAGTTTCTGTATATCTTTTGTTAAATCTTAATAGCCTTTCTCCTTTTGCCCTCATTTCTAAGGGAATTGAACACCAAGCCCACCCTCAGTTTTTATGGTTTCTCTAGATTTAAATGAATACCTTGGCTTTTTAATCACACTGTTCTTTTTTCCTCCATGTAATTTCCTTCTGAGTATATATTCGATTATATCCAACAAAACTCAAATTTTGATTTGGACACAAAAGTAAATAAACACTGAAAGCAGAAAGAAGCACATTGTTTTGCGTCAATTATCATTTAGACAACACAGGTCTCAGAGCATTAACCAGAAATTATTTTTCCTCTATCTGGTCTCATTTCTTGGTTTTAAGAACTCGATAACCCAAGTCTACCTGGGTGAGTCTGTAGTAGTAAACTAGGTGCTTGAAGTGAAGTGAAGTCGCTCAGTCGTGTCTGACTCTTTGCCACCCCATGGACTATATAGCCTACCAGGCTTCTCCATCCATGGGATTTTCCAGGCAAGAATACTGGAGTGGATTGCTATTTCCTTCTCCAGGGGATCTTCCCAACCCAGGAATCAAACCCGGGACTCCTGCATTGCAGGCAGATGCTTTACCCTCTGAGCCACCAGGGAAGCCCAAACAAGGTGCTTACAGAGGCATATTAACCCAGTCAGTGGTAGTCCAGTGGCATACCATATGCTGCAGCAGTCGTGAATTAGTAATTACACCATCAGTCTTAAATGGCCCTCTTTTCCCCCTTAAGATTCCCATAAACATTATATGCTGATAATAACATATTTCTAAAGAAGTATTCTTTGCTGAATTCACACAAGACTGCCTATATGAGAGGTGGTTTATCGTAAAGTATTATAATGGACCATTCTTGTCAAGTGATATACTCTGTTTTCCTTTACCTGTGGGCACCAGGCTCTTTTGTATCCTAAATATCTTGTTGTTCTACATCTGTACATTTATACTTGCACATATAGTATATGTAGATTTTTAATGTATGTGATCACACAAAAAATGCAAGTTTTTCAAGATTTTGCAAGGATATATATTTTTATCATCTTTTGACTCTGACAAACAGTAGGAAAAGAGCATTCCATAAAATGTTTATTGAATAAGTGAATTAATCCACTAAATCTATATTTTCTAATGTTTTTGAATGACATTGAAACAGTTTGCTGCCAAAGACACATACACATTATATGAACAAAAGTTCTATGAACTATTTCTTACTGGTGTTGTATTATGATGCCTCCTTTTCAATTATTTTCCTTTTGTCCTTAATTCATTAAAAAAAAATACTGGTTGTGACCAGTTAAGTTAATGTAACAGCATACTAAGCACACCAATCTTCAGTTTTAAATAAAAACAGTTCCCTAAAACAGTATTATCAATTTTCAAAGAATTATAGTATATTTCCGATCTCATTAAGCATACATAAGTATAATATAATAGATATACAAGAATTGCAGTGGCTTATTTGAAACATAAAAGTATCATACTGTAAATGAATGAAATTCAGTACCTTTCCCAGATCAAAATTACAGTGTTCTCAACTATAGTCACATATATGTGATTTTGTGTGAACTTACACTGTAGTTTTTTAAGCTCACAATGAATCTGGCACCACTTGCTCTTACTGGTCACTCTCAACCAAGCAGATTAATGTTCATCTGCTATCTTCTGAGGAATTCAGCTAATTGCTCTTGACAGAGGATGAGATGGCTGGATGGCATCACTGACTCGATGGACGTGAGTCTGAGCGAACTCCGGGAGTTGGTGATGGACAGGGAGGCCTGGCGTGCTGCAATTCATGGGGTCGCAGAGTCGGACACGACTGAGCGACTGGACTGAACTGAACTGAACTGAAATGCTATTAATCTTTTTGTTTGTTGCAATGATGTCAACACATTTTACTTCTCTTTTGGTTATGGATAAACATTTTTATAGAGTAGAAGAGAATACAGAGATGTGGCAGATTATTTCTTTCTTTAAAGTGGTGAATAGAGAACCAGTCTGTGGAGCCAACGGACAGTGAAGACTGAGCATAAATATTTAGAGTTTCATATTCAAAAATAAAAACGAGCAAATAGTATGGCCCCCTCAATCTGTCATTAAATTTGTGATGTGGTGATTTTACAATATGGTCTCCCTGATACCCTTCTGTGCTACCAGGAGACGATCTATAGTTGATCATGATATTTCTCTGCGAGGGAATTAGATATTCAAGTGTCTCAGCACAGAGATGCTTCTTTGGCTTTCCTACTGCCCATGTGAGTTTTCTCCTGATAGTGGATAATGTTGGAGATATGTCCTCAATCTTTTAGTCATTCATCAGTCTGCCCCAAAATATCTGAGAGCACAAACTCTCAGACACTGCCAACCACTTATAGAAGCAAGTAGTCATAATTTATTCAGATGCATGCTGTGAAGTAGTCAGGATTGGTTAGGATATGCTTTGGTAACAAACAGCAGGAAAGCCTCAGTGTCTTAAACACATAAACCTGACTTATTGTTTGTACAGTGTAACTGTTGTGGAAAAGTATGTGTGTATTTGGAGGGGGTGGCAGAAGATCCTCTGGTTTGGGTCATTCAGGAACCCATACTGTTGAGAGCTTCAGTGACTTATAACACTGTCTTTCCAAATAATGACATTAACGATACAATGGTATTAAGAATTCATTACAGTCAGGAGGAAAGCTCGGGATGGTTTCTCACCAGCAGTTAACTACTTTGACCCTGTAAGAGGCATATAGAATTTCTACTTAGAGACCATTTGCCAGATCCAGTCAACTGTGGCCTACAACTACAAGGGTTCCCCAAGTTTTTTAAGCTCACAATGACTTTGGCACCAGTGCTGTTACTGGTCACTCTCAAACAAGCAGATTCATGTCAGTCTCTTTCCTTCTGTTAATAGCTATTAGTTAAAAAGCTATTAAGCTTTTAGTTGAAATGATGTCGATATATTGTACTTCTTTTTTGGTTATGGATAAACAATTTTATAGAGTAGAAGAAAATACAGAGATGTGATGGGATAACATTAATGACTATGAATACTAGGGGCTTGAAAGGACAAGATGTTGCCAAGTTCTTGAAGCCTCTTTTATTAGCTGCAACAAAAAAGTGAAAACTTTCTGAAAGCACATGAGAGTGAGTGAACAATTAGTCAGACAGCTATGGCTTCACAGAGGAGGCGATGCATGCACGAGCTGCACTCTAAGGGACCTTTCTATTATCATAAAAGACACTTAGTTCATTATTTAATTAAGGCTTCTCTTTTTTACCTGAATTTCAAACACTGAATATGTATTTAAGCATGCCATCACTCCTGTAGGTTTGGTGAGTGAACTAAATCATTTCTGTCTTACTAGAAGTGCTGACATAAAATACAACTGTCAATTTAACAAATTTATTTGGATATCTTCCCTGATCGCTCAGTTAGTAAAGAATCTGCCTGCAAAGCAGGAGACCCTGGTTTGATTCCTGGGTCAGGAAGATCTGCTGGAGAAGGGATAGGCCACCCACTCCAGTATTCTTGGGCTTCCCTTGTGGCTCAGCTGGTAAAGAATCCGCCTGCAATGCGGGAGACCTGGGTTCGATCCCTGGGTTGGGAAGATCCCCTGGAGAAGGGAAAGGCTGCCCACTCCAGTACTCTGACGTGGAGAATTCCATGCACTATACGGGTCACAGAGAGTAGGACACGACTGAGCGACTTTCACTTTCACTTTTCACTTTCGTTTGGATATCTCAAAGACACCTCAGATTCATCTTGGAAAAACTAAACTTTCAGTTCTTTGATACAAATGATTCCATTTTCCATCTAGTTGTGTTATCTAGAAACCTGGGAGTCATCTTTGTTTTCTTGTCTCTCTTGACCTCAGGTCTAAAATATTTGATATCTTTATTATTTTTAGTTTGTAAGTACCTTTTAAATCTGTTTACTTTTCTTTATGTCTGTCGCCACACCATAATCAAACCAACCTTGACTTTTCAATTCTCCTATTATTACTCAGACTTTCCAGTCCATTTATTATCTGGCTCCTCCTATTCAATAGAATAATTTCTCGTATCGTCTCTCTCATTCTCATGTGCAGGCCCCTTTGGCCTTCGGTTGTTTTCATGCTCCAGACTTCTTCCTGCCTCAGGGCCCTGGCACAGGCTTCTCCCTCTGCTTGGGTTACCATGGAACATGTCTACTGTTGGCAGACACTAACTCTGTAAACTCAACAATGCAATGTGACCAGCTTTTTAAAACTAACTTTTATTCTTTAGATCTGAGAGTAAAGGTTCAGTTTTTCCATATTATGAGTTTAAATATATCACTTTTCAAAATGTGGCAGAGTTGTCAAGAACGGACAATCACTGTGTGGTAGAAAGGGATTTGAACAGTAATTGAAACATTTTTATAGTTTGGAAAACCCTAAGTAGAGTATACGTTTGAAGATGTTGAATAGTTAGCTGCAGTTAAAGAAGAAATGTATTTATAAATTCATCTCATACAGGTAAGGGTACAGAAGAAACTAAATTCAATTGAAGGAAATCTTTAGTGGGATATAGAACAGTTGCTTTAAATATATATTGCTAAAATTTTAACCTTAGGATTTTTTCCAGTTTAGAACATGTTTTCTCAAAGTCATGCCATCATTTCCCCCCACCCTTGTTTGTTTCTTTTCTTTGTAATGGGAACACTCTGATCTTCACATCCTCTGGGTGTGAAAACACATTTTCAGAAAATACTTGAAAAAAATGCAGTGAAAAATAAATCTTCTAACTAAAGATGAAATAGGCTGTAACAGAAATACAAATTGATATGATTTTTTAAAATCTCTGAATACTGAGATTACTGAGACTGAAAAATCTGAGACTGTGTTAAAAAATCTCTTAGATTTATGTGTGTATTTCTATACTTTTCTTCAAACAATAATTCACTAAATTATAAAATTACAATAATGCAGAATTAATGCTTATCATATTGTTTCCAATTATATCATCAGTGTCAGCTGATCTAGCTTAACACTTAACTAGTTCAGTTCAGTTCAGTCACTCAGTCGTGTCCGACTCTTTGCCACCCCATGAATCGCAGCACGCCAGGCCTCCCTGTCCATCACCAACTCCCAGAGATTACCCAAACTCATGTCCATCAAGTTGGTGATGCCATCAGCCATCTCATCCACTGTCGTTCCCTTCTCCTCCTACCTCCAATCCCTCCCAGCATCAGGGTTTTGTCCAATGAGTCAACTCTTCGCACAAGGTGGCCAAAGTACTGGAGTTTCAGCCTCAGCATCAGTCTTTCCAGTGAACACCTGGGGCTGATCTCCTTCAGAATGCACTGGTTGGATCTCCTTGCAGTCCAAGGGACTCTCAAGAGTCTTCTCCAACACCACAGTTCAAAAGCATTTATTCTTCGGTGCTCAGCTTTCTTCACAGTCCAACTCTCACATGCATTCATTACCACTGGAAAAACCATAGCCTTCACTAGATGGACCTTTGTTGACAAAGTAATGTCTCTGCTTTTGAATATGCTATCTAGGTTGGTCATAACTTTCCTTCCAAGGAGTAAGTGTCTTTTAATTTCATGGCTGCAATCACCATCTGCAGTGACTTTGGAACCCCAAAAAATAAAGTCTGACATTGTTTCCACTGTTTCCCCATCTATTTCCCATGAAGTGATGGGACCAGATGCCATGATCTTCATTTTCTGAATGTTGAGCTTTAAGCCAGCTTTTTCACTCTCCTCTTTCACTTTCATCAAGAGACATTTTAGCTCCTCTTCACTTTCTGCCATAAGGGTGGTGTCATCTGCATAACTGAGGTTATTGATATTTCTCCTGGCAATCTTGGTTCCAGCTTGTGCTTCTTCCAGCCCAGCATTTCTCATGATGTACTCTGCATAGAAGTTAAAGAAGCAGGGTGACAATATACAACCATGATGTACTCCTTTTCCTATTTGGAACAAGTCTGTTGTTCCATGTCCAGTTCTAACTGTTGCTTCCTGACCTGCATATAGGTTTCTCAGGAGGCAGGTCAGATGATCTGGTATTCCCATCCCTTTCAGAATTTTCCACAGTTTATTGTGATCCACACCGTCAAAGGCTTTGTCATAGTCAATAACACTTCACTAAGTAGGAACTTAAAACACTTTGTGGAAATTACTGGATGAATCATCCTGTTGATATCTTTTTAAAATTTGTTTCTCATTTCTACTTTTCTTCAAACTCAATGTTTGGCCTTGGTAATGAATCTTTATGAACTCAAATTAGTTATAGTTGACTTATTTCATCCAAGGTGAAACATGACTTATTTTCTTTAATCATTCTGTACTTCTCTAGAATAAATCATCCCCCTAGCTGACTACTAAGTTCCAAATGAATGTGTGCTAATTCAAATGTGATAGAAAATTAAGAGTAAAGCACATTATATATTAATTTATTCAAATTCCACTTTAATGGTGCCACTATTTTGGATTATTTGGGTCAGTGCTAACTATCTTTGAAATGGATAATCATTCTTTTGCTTTACTTATCCCCTTTTATCTCCTTTCCACCTTTTCTTCCTTCTCTGTTTTTAATGATTTCTCAATTTTATCAAAAATATCTATTGAACTCAAAGCACAGAAAAACTTCTGTTAGTAAGAAAAAAAATTCTTTCTGTATAGATCTTCAATATATGTATAATATTCTATATTTGAAATGCATTTTTATAGAAAAGTATGGTTTATTGCTGCTAAAGAGTAATGTTTTAACGAAATATTTTAGCTTGATTTTTTTAAAATGACATACAGTTGATTTACAAACTTGTGTTAATTTCTGGTGTACAGCAAAGTGATTCAGTTACACATGTATATACACATATTTTTTTCATATTCTTTTCCATTATGGTTTATTATAGGATATTGAATACCTATTTGCCTGTGCTAGACAAGGACCTTATTGTTTATCTATTTTACATTTAGTGACAGAGGATGAGATGGCTGGATGGCATCATTGACTCGATGGATGTGAGTCTGAGTGAACTCCCGGAGTTGGTGATGGACAGAGAGGCCTGGCGTGCTGCGATTCATGGGGTTGCAAAGAGTCTGACATGACTGAGCGACTGAACTGAACTGAACTGAACTTGATTTTTAAATGAAAATGTATTTTATTAAAATATTTATAATTTTAAAATAATCCAAAACTATGTGAATTGAAAGTAACTTCTTCTTATCTTCCCAAAGTCAACCATTGTTGCTGCTGCTGCTGCTAAGTCACTTCAATCGTGTCTGACTCTGTGCCACCCCATAGATGGCAGCCCACCAGGCTCCGCCGTCCCTGGGATTCTCCAGGCAAAATACTGGAGTGGGTGGCCATTTCCTTCTCCAATGCATGAAAGTGAAAACTGAAAGTGAAGTCGCTCAGTCATGTCCAACTCTGTGTGACCCCATGAACTGCAGCCTACCAGGCTTCTCTGTCCATGGGATTTTCCAGGCAAGAGTACTGGAGTGGGTTGCCATTGCTTTCTCTGCAACCATTGTTAATAGCCTCTTATATCCCCAAGCATAAATATGTCCATATGCAAATATATATCACATTTAAAATTAATGTTCCATTATATATACAATGCTTTATACATTTTTTAAATACTGTTATTTATCTTGTATGATATTTCATTTTGTACAAACTATGATTATTTCATAGTGAACATAATATATTTTGTATGTTAGAGTTATAGCTAACATTTTTGGTTAATGTAACATGAACTAAATATGTGGTGGTGGTTGTTGTTCAGCAGCTCAGTTGTGTTCAACTTTTTGCAACACCATGAACTGCAGCATCCCAGGCTTCCCTGTCCTTCACTATCTCCAGAAGTTTACTCAAACTCATGTCCATTGAGTCAATGATACCATCCAAACATCTCATCCTCTGTTGTCCCCTTCTCCTGCTCTCAATCTTTCCTATCATCAGGGGCTTTTCCAGGGAGTCAGCTCTTCTCATCAGGTGGCCAAAGTATTGGCGCTTTACCTCCAGCATCAGTCCTTCCACTGAATATTCAGCGTTGATTTCCTTTAGGATTGACTTTTTTGATCTCCTTGCAGTCCAAGGGATTCTCAAGAGTCTTCTCCAGCACCACAGTTCGAAAGCATCAATTCCTGGGGACTCAACCTTCTTTATAGTCCAACTGTCACTTCTGTACATGACTACTGGAAAAACCATAGCCTTGACTATATGTACTTTTGTTGGCAAAATGATGTCCCTGCTATTTAATATGCTGTCTAGGTTTGTCATAACTTTTCTTCCAAAGAGAAAGTATCTTTTAATTTCATGGCTCCCATCACTGTCTGCAGTAATTTTGGAGCCCAAGAAAATAGTCTGTCACTGTTTCCATTGTTTCCCCATCTATTTGCCATGAAGTGATGGAACTGGATGCCATGATTTTAGTTTTTTTGGATGTTGACTTTTAAGCCAGTGTTTTCACTCTCACCTTTCAATTTCATCAAGAGGCTCTTTAGTTCCTCTTTGCTTTCTGCTGTTAGAGTGGTGTCATCTGCATATCTGAGGGCATTGATATTTGTCCCAGCAATCTTGATTCCAGCTTGTGCTTCATCCAACCTGGCATTTCTCATGAGGTACTCTGCATAGAAGTTAAATGAGCAGGGTAGCAATATACAGCCTAATGTACTACTTTCCCAGTTTTGAACTGGTCCATTGTTCCATCTCCAGGTCTAACTGTTGCTTTTTGACCTGCATACAGGTTTCTCAGGAGGCAGGTAAGGTAGTCTCGTATTCCCATTTCTTTCAGAATTTTCCAGAGTTTGTTGTGATCCACACTGTCAAAGGTTTTAGCATAGTCAATGTTTTTCTGGGATTCCCTTGATTTTTCCATGATCCAGTGGATTTTGCCAATTTGATCTCTGTCTTTTCTAAATCCAGCTTATACATCTGAAAGTTCTTGGTTCACATACTGTTGGAGTCTAGCTTGAAGGATTTTGAGCATTACCTTGCTAGCATGTGAAATGATGCATTATACAGTAGTTTGAACATTCTTTGGCATTGGAATAAAAACTGATATTTTCCAGTCCTGTGACCACTGCTGAATTTTCTAAATTTTTTGCATTTTACATTAACATATTTTTAATTCTATAAAATATGTTAATTGCAGGTGATACAGTTTAAGCTAAATCAGGTTTATAATTTTAAGTATTTTCTTATATAATTCATGATGATAGTGATAATTCACATAAGGTATATTAAATTATTTTATAGATTTGATCATATTTAAGGATTTTTATAAAGTTTTACTTTTCTCATATTGCAAAGTATCTTTCTGTCAACAAATATAATATCTTGTTTACATGACTATTTTTATAAGTAACTATTATTAGAAATCATATTCCTCTATGGTATTTTTAATGCTCAGACACTATTATAAATAAGATATTATAATCACATTTACTATGTCTTTGTTTAAGGGTGCAATATGTTAATCTTAAGGATTATAAAGTGTTTCAAGTTATAAAATAATTAAGAATAATCTTGCCTATTTTGGCTGCATTACAAGTATTTCACAATAGAAAGAATGTGGAAAATATTTGAAAGAATATGAAGTTTTTAGGGGTCTTTGCAAACTTTCTTTACATGTAGAGAGCTTTCATTACATGCAGTTGCTATACCAAGTATTTTAGTGCATTACTCATTTAATACTATTTCAAACTTTTTATGAGGTGTGTACCATTGTTATAACCATTTAGGAAATGAGAAAGTTTTTTTTTCTCCCCACTTTGGGCTTTCCTGGTGGCTCAGATGGTAAAGAATCTGCCTACAATGCAGGAGACCTGGGTTTTACCCCTGGGTTGGGAAGATCCCCTGGAGAAGAATCCTCTCCAGGGAAGATCCCTTGGAGAATACCCACTCCAGTATTCTTGCCTGGATAATCTAATGGACAGAGGAGCCTGGCAGGCTTCAGTCCATGGGGTTGCAGAGTTGGACAACTAGGGGACTAATACTTTCACTTCCACTTTTTTCTTTTCTCTCTCTCCTTTTTTTCTTTTAGCATTTTATATATGTCATCTCTGTCTTGGGACAAGCAGATAAAAGTTGGTCTAATTTCATGGCATCTGGAAAAGTGGCAGAGAAAAATCTTTTTATTTTTTTATTTTTTTTGCTTGAAAGACTTACTAATGAATGCACTTTCAAACATTTAGAGGAAGAGAAGCATTAAGGTTCATGAATATAGAGTAAATGCAGTTGGTTCTAAAAGCCATCTCCCATAAAATACCTGGATTGACACTGCTTTTCAAGTTTAATTTTTTTAGATGAAATGCTTTGCAATATTTTACATTTAATTTCATTTTAAACAAAAATATATCAATATCAACATATCAAATGATACCCACTCTACTGAAGGCATATTTTGAGAGTTATAAGACTTTTGATATAATTCTCTAAAATTAACCATCATCCAAGTAGTGCTTATCATAGTCAAATTCATAGCAACATATACAGAATTAAAAAGTATTTATAACCCTTAGAGCTGTGATGATCTGTTTCAGTCAGTATAATGAGGATCTGTTTCAGTAAACCATCAGGGAATATTTTTTTCTTTACCTGCTTACTATGAGATGAACATTCAGCCAGAAATGCTAGAGTTTTTAAGGAAAAATCTTCAAAATGATAATTGTATCTATAATTGCTATTATTCTTCTTACTAATCTTGTTAGAGTCATTCACTTTTTGAAATGCTTCAGAGATCACTTTTTCCATTTACCTTTTTTGAGCTCTTCTTCACTTTACATTGCTCAGTATACCTCTCCCTGGTAATGGTTAATATCTTTGGTAGCTTCTGAGTCATGCTTTATCAAGAAACCAAGGGTGTGATTTGCATCCCAGCATATCCTCTTCCTTCCTCCTACTCACTGTCACTTCTATTTTTACTTTAGAGCATAAGGTTCTTTAAGGCATTTTGTATTCTGAGGTTTCCAACATCCACAGATTTTACTACCTGCTCCTCTATAAGAAATGTGTACTTGGTAACCAATCTTTACTAGGGAAAGACTGCGGTAGCTAGATTAATACCTAAGGTCAACACTTCTTTTCTCCTACATCTCCCACTCTTTCTGTTCCTTGGGCTGAGTGTTATCAGTTTTCTGCCCTAGTTCTCCCCAAGTGCCTGGCCCAGTTAATTTTGTCAAACCAATAAAAAAATGACTTGGTTACCTACAGTTAAATCTGTTAAAAAGCATTTATCGAATTCCTGTTCTATCCAGGGATGTTTGTTAAACACGAATTCAGGATATATTATCCTTGAATCCATATTGCCTCAAGGATTTCAGAATAGTTTCCTTGAAATTGGAGAAGGGAATGGCAACCCACTCCAGTATTCTTGCCTGGAAAATTCCATGGGTGGAGGAGCCTGGTGGGCTACAGTCCATGGGGTCGCAAAGAGTCGGACGCAATTGAGTGATTTCACTTTTTACTTTTTTTCACTTCCTTGAAATTATGTGGAAAACATGGTATGTATGTTTGCAGATGCCTTCTTTTTTGTGGAATAAGCTCATATTTTCCATCAGATTGTCAAAGGGTAAAGATGCCAAAAAGATCAAAATGTACCCACAAGAGAGGAAAAAATGGATAAAACCCATTCCTCTGGAAGAGGAACTTACAATACAAGTGAAATTAACAGGTAAATGACAGTATAAAAATAAGGGTGAAGTGATATATAGTACAATATGTAAGAAGAGAAAAATCAGTAACACATTGGTTGGAAGAACTGGAACTTCATCTGGGTTTAGAAATGTTATTTATTAAAGTTTTCTGGGACTTCCAACCTGTAGAGAAAAGAATATGAACAAGTCCTTAGAATTTGTAATATTGATTAGAGTGTCTGAGAAGATAATGAAGAGCCTACTTGAATTATATTTGTTTATAAATAAAAATGTTGAGTAGATGATGTATTAATAATTGCCATGGTTTAAAATGTTGAATAGTAAAAATATTCATGGCAGGTATCTTTTAGCTAATCTTTCTTAGATTTAAAAACACTTAGATTCTGAAGACCTCAAGTATTCCTCAAGATTTTTTTTTTCTGTAAAATAACAATAATCAGCATGATTTTTCATGAAGAAAGACACTATGGTCCATTTCAAAAAGACATGAAGTACATATCTTCAATAGCAAATTATATTATAGCAGCTTACACTGACCTAGGCTGATTATTTTAGTGTTCTTAAATAGATCCAGTGTGTTTTGTTTTTAGGCTTCTGTCTATCCAATTAGAAGAAAAATAAAAGTTCAGATTTCACAGCTTTTGAGTGTAGACATCTGTACTTGAATATCACAGTGCTATATTAAACTGGACTGCTCATGACCTTCTTCCTTCAAATCACATTATCCTTATCCTCCTTTTCTTTCCCTTCCCTTCCAAATGTTGCATTGTCTCAATTGCGATCAGTCCTTCATCTTCCAACTCACTCATTCTTCCCCAAATTGATCCCTTCTTCCCAGAAAACTTTCTTCATCTTCTCCTTATACGATATTTTACATCTTCATTCTCCACTCACTGACATTTCTGTTACCACGGATCTCCTATCCAGAGTTAGACTCTCTTTCCTTTCCATCAGTGTAAATGTCACCCTACCTTCAAGGCTTAACTGAGAAGCCATTAGCTAGAATATTTCTAAATAAGAACTATAAAGCAGTAATCATGATCCTAATATGAATACTTCTAGATTTTGAGTATGTAGACAGTACACGGTTTTATACTATATTTTGCATTTGCATTTCTGTGGAATTAATCTTGCTGATTCTTCACATATATAGATGTTATTTAGCTTTCCACCTTAACCAAAATATTTTTGCTAACTGCATCAAGGGTCCAATCCCTGGTCTTTTTGTTTGCTTTGTTGTGTTTTTCATCCATCACATCATTAGGCATGGGCTTGTGATGTGTAGTTATTTTTAAAACTACACATCAAGGCAAGATTTTAGGAGAGAATGATACATAATCAATACTAACTACATTGTAATTTACACTGTACATACAAAGCATTTTCACATGCTTTTCTTCATTTACTAACACCATCATGTATCATCATCTTCCTTTTGAAGATAAGGAAACAGACTTGGTCAGGAATAGAAGATTTAATGCCTGACCTAAGCATTAAACTCAATACTTCTGCTCTGTATCCAGCTTTCCACGTCAAAATAGCTGTCTTCTAGGGCTGTATTTTATAAAAGAACGTTAAAAGACTGAAGAGTTCCTAATACTCAAAGGGCAATGGGTCTGGACCAAATTTATCAAGATATGTTGATGTATGGCAAAACCAATACAATATTTTAAAGTAATTACCCTCCAATTAAAATAAATAAATTTATGGAAAAAAACTAAATTAAAAAAAAAGCTAATAAAAGTTCTAAACATTACTGAATTGCAAAGTATCCACCGTGAAATGACAGTGAATTGGTATTATATTGGGAAGGAGGCATTTTTGACAGCCTTTTAAGGTATAAAATTTAAAGATTTCTCAGAATATGTAGGATAGAAGGAAACTGATGGTAACATCCCCAGAAACCTGTGACAATTTGAACTGTGCTTAGGAGGAAGGTTACAAGTCACTTCTTATTGATTTTCATTAAACAGTCTTTCCGTTTAAAAGCATGGTAATGGGTACCAAAATAAACCAACCTCAAACTTAGATGCATGTTATCTCATGTGTGTCTTCTTAGATCTACAAAGCCAGTGTTGTTAAGCTCAAGTGGTGAAAATTATTAAGATAAGTCTTTCTAGGTGTGACAAACGATCAAGAGATAAAAGATCCAAGAAAACTATGAACAGGTTAATAGCTGTTTCATAATTTTATGAATTAGCAATTTTCCATTCCACATAAGAGCTATATTGCATAGGGACCTGGAATGTCAGGTCCATGAATCAAAGCAAATTGGAAGTGGTCAAACAGGAGATGGCAAGAGTGAACGTTGACATTCTAGGAATCAGCGAACCGAGATGGACTGGAATGGGTGAATTTAACTCAGATGACCATTATATCTACTACTGTGGGCAGGAATCCCTGAGAAGAAATGGAGTAGCCATCATAGTCAACAAAGGAGTCCGAAATGTAGTACTTGGATGCAATCTCAAAAACGACAGAATGATCTCTGTTCATTTCCAAGGCTAACCATTCAATATCATGGTAATCCAAGTCTATGTCCTGACCAGTAACACTGAAGAAGCTGAAGTTGAATGGTTCTATGAAGAGCTACAAGGCCTTTTAGAACTAACACCCAAAAAAGATGTTCTTTTCATTATAGGGACTGCGGCTGCTGCTGCTGCTGTCGCTTCAGTCGTGTCTGACTCTGTGCGACCTCATAGATGGTAGCCACCAGGCTCCCCTATCCCTGGGATTCTCCAGGCAACAACACTGGGGTGGGTAGTCATTTCCTTCTCCAATGCATGAAAGTGAAAAGTGAAAGTGAAGTTGCTCAGTTGTGTCCGACTCTTAGCGACCCCATAGACTGCAGCCTACCAGGCTCCTCCATCCATGGGATTTTCCAGGCAAGAGTGCTGGAGTGGGGTGTCATTGCCTTCTCCACATTATAGGGGACTGGAATGCAAAAGTAGGAAGTCAAGAAACACCTGGAGTAACAGGCAAATTTGGCCTTGGAGTACAGAATGAAGCAGGGCAAAGGCTAATAGAGTTTTGCTAAGAGAATGCACCGGTCACAGCAAACACCCTCTTCCAACAACACAAGAAAAGACTCTATACATCAATATCACCAGATAGTCAACACTGAAATCAGATTGATTATACTCTGTGCAGCCAAAGATGGAGAAGCTCTATACAGTCAGCAAAAACAAGACCAGGAGCTGAGTGTGGCTCAGATCATGAACACCTTATTGCAAAATTCAGACAAATTGAAGAAAGCAGAGAAAACCAGTAGACCATTCAGGTGTGACCTATATCAAATCCCTTACAATTATACAGTGGAAGTGAGAGATAGATTTAAGGGACTAGATCTGATAGAGAGAGTGACAGATGAACTATGGAGAGAGGTTTGTGACATTGTACAGGTGACAGGAATCAAGACCATCCCCCCAAAAAAAGAGATGCAAGAAAGCAAAATGGCTGTCTGAGGAGGCCTTACAGATGGCTGTGAATAGAAGAGAAGTGAAAAGCAAAGGAGAAAAGGAGAGATATACCCATTTGGATGCAGAGTTCCAAAGAATAGCAAGGAGAGATAAGAAAGACTTCCTCAGTGATCAGTGCAAAGAAATAGAGGAAAACAATAGAATGGGGAAAACTAGAGATCGCTTCAAGAAAATTAGAGATACCAAGGGAACATTTCATGCAAAGATGGGCTCGATAAAGGACAGAAATTGTATGGACCTAACAGAAGCAGAAGATATTAAGAAGAGGTGGCAAGAATATACAGAAGAACTGTACAAAAAAGATCTTCATGACCCATGTAATCACGATGGTGTGATCACTCACCTAGAGCCAGACATCCTGGAATGTGAAGTCAAGTGGGCCTTAGGAAGCATCACTATGAACAAAGCTAGTGGAGGTGGTGGAATTCCAGCTGAGCTATTTGAACTCCTAAAAGATGCTGTGAAAGTGCTGCACTTAGTATGCCAGCAAATTTGGAAAACTCATCAGTAGCCATAGGACTGGAAAAGTTTTCATTCCAATCCCAACGAAAGGCAATGCCAAAGAATGCTCAAACTACCGCACAATTGCACTCATCTCACGCTAGTAAAGTAATGATCAAAATTCTCCAAGCCAGGCTTCAGCATTATGTGAACTGTAGACTTCCACATGTTCAAGCTGGTTTTAGAAAAGGCAGAGGAACCAAAGATCAAATTGCCAACATCTGCTGGATCATGGAAAAAGCAAGAAAGTTCCAGAAAAACATCTATTTCTGCTTTATTGACTATGGCAAAACCTTTGACTGTGTGGATCACAACAGACTGTGGAAAATTCTGAAAGAGATGGGAATACCAGACCACCTAATCTGCCTCCTAAGAAATCTGTATGCAGATCAGGAAGCAACAGTTAGAATCGGACATGGAACAACAGACTGGTTCCAAATAGGAAAAGGAGTAAATAAAGGCTCTATATTGTCTCCCTGCTTATTTAACTTATATGCAGAGCATATCATGAGAAACACTGGGCTGGATGGAGCTATCAATAACCTCAGATATGCAGATGACAGCCCCCTTATGGCAGAAAGCGAAGAAGAACTAAAGAGCCTCTTGAGAAAGTGAAAGAGGAGAGTGAAGTGGTTGGCTTAAAGCTCAACATTCAGAAAACGAAGATCATGGCATCTGGTCCCATCACTTCATGGCAAATAGATGGGGAAACAGTGGCTGTCTTTATTTTGGGGGCTCCAAAATCACTGCAGATGGTGACTGTAGCCATGAAATTAAAAGGCCCTTACTCCTTGGAAGGAAAGTTGTGACCAACCTAGACAGCATATTAAAAAGCAGAGACATTACTTTGCCAACAAATATCTGTCTAGTCAAGGCTATGGTTTTTTCAGTAGTCATGTATGGATGTGAGAGTTGGACTATAAAGAAAGCTGAGTGCCAAGAAATTGATGCTTTTGAACTGCATTGTTGGAGAAGACTCTTGAGAGTCCTTTGGACTGCAAGGAGATCCAACCAGTCCATTCTAAAAGAGATCAGTCCTGAGTGTTCATTGGAAGGACTGATGTTGAAGCTGAAACTCCAATACTTTGGCCACTTGATGCAAAGAGTTGACTCATTTGAAAAGACCCTGATGCTGGGAAAGTTTGAAGATGGGAGGAGAAGGGGACAGCAGAGATGACATGGGCGGAAGGCATCACCAACTCAATAGACATGAGTTTGGGTAAACTCCAGGAGTTGGTTATGGACAGGAAGGTGTGGTGTGCTGCAGTCCATGGGTCACAAAGAGTCAGACATGACTGAGCGACTGATCTGCACTGAACTAATGACTCTTGATGTATATTCTTTTTTCTCAGTGCTTATTAATCAAAGATGTTTGGTATTTGTAGGATACAAATACACATTGGATTTAGCAATGTATTTTCTTTCCCAAAATCATCCCAAGTTGAAATGACAATTAAAAATGAGAGGGTGGTACTTTTGAAAATCTCACAATACGTTAAAGATAGCTACGTATAAGTCTTATTATGAGAAAAGTCACTTTAATAGAAAAAAAGAGAAACATAAGTCAAATTCTAAAATTGAAAAATAGCACATACAATGTATTATTATGGTGTTCTCATTATGATTTGTTTTCTCCAGTAACTAAATCACTTAACATGGTTAATCTGCTGATGACCTTTGCCACCAAAAGTGTTACTAAACTCTATTAGGACTGTGCAGACAAATGGATGCCCGTCATGATTGCAGCCAGTATGAACACGCTGAATGTGAGCTTGCAAATGGAAACCACTTCAGATTATTGGGCAGTTGCAACATCAAAAGTCAAATTAATTAATAGTTAATGACAGTTTACTTTTTCCAGTCTACCAGTGATGATTCTTGCCTTCATTTTTTTACTTTTCATTGGTTAAATTGTCAAAACATATAGATTAACACTGATAGTAAAGTTGTTAGCATTGACCAATAACATTTCTGAATAGAATACATAAACTTTATTATAGTTTGCAAAATTTGATTTCAATACTAAGCACAATTTTTAAAGCCAGATGATCTAGGTACATACCTTCTTCTTCATCTGCATTGAAGAGAAAGAAAATCTAAGTACCAACATTCATGGAATACTTGTAAAATAAGCCTGAAAACTTGGATACTCATGAAACCCATGCTAATTGGGGCTACTACAGAAAAGTTGAATCAAAAATATTTACCCTCCTTCCAGAATGCAACTTAATATACTCTAATTTCTGCTAAAACCTGAGCAGTGGATGATAATGTGTTACAGAAAAGAAATTTCTCTTAAGTGAAATTAAACCTAATTTTAAAGATACATTAAAGACTGGATTTATCTCCTATTATATAGATAACCAAGACAAACATTTGGTTTTGGTGCATTAAGTTAATAAATTGGAAATGAGTTTAAAGGCATACTGTGTAGATACCCATACATGTCATCACCAAGGTAATGATACAAAACATAATAAGATGTCCTCTATTTTCTCCTTAAGAGTTTAATATTTAGGGTCTCTGATGCACACAGACCCTTCCAAGATCCTGGGGGAACAGAGCAGCTGGCAGTGAATTTTTTTTAAGTAAAATATGCAAAAATATGATATGTTAACTGTAATTAGTGATATGACTATGTCCTTTGCACCTAACTTTGTATTCCTAGTGCTTTTATGATTTTTTTTTCTCCAAAGTGCCCTCGGAATTGTCCAAGTGTCATAAAACTCAATGCCTGACCTGCTCCTGTTTGCTTTCCCTCTGCCTAAATCTCTCTCCCTCTTATCCCCACTTGTTAAAAGCCTACCTGTCATTCAAAGCCTATTCCAACTGCCTCTTCTATGTAAGTGTTCTGATTTGTTTATTGAACTTTGAACTTATTTACTTTCAGTGTTAGTCTTAATGTATGACTTGAATATATTTTTGCTTGCTTTTCACTGCTTGTCTAGTCTAGTAACACTTGGCTCCTGCCTAATAGTTAATCTGATGGAGACTTGCTCCCAAGCCTTATGTCTTCCTAGTTGTGTGACACAAGGCAAGTTCCTCATTCTGTTGCTCTCTCTGGGACCCATTCCCTCACTATCACATGGATATCAAAATAATAGTATTCTCCTCATAGACTTATCGTCAGGAGTAAATAAGATGATTAATGTTAGGTGCTTATTAGAAAGCTTGGACAATAGTAAAAACTCATGAGTTAGTTTCTTACAGTTATGACTATTTAAGTCAGAATTTTAGGTTTCCATAGCATCCCATAAAATACTGCAAAAATAAATGTGTACTGACATGTGTGTGTGTACATTTGTTAGTTGTTCAGTCATGTCAGAGACTCTGTGACACCATGCACCGTAGTCCCACCAGGCTCCTCTGTCCATGGGATTCTCCAGGCAAGAATATTGGAGTGGGTTTCCATTCCCTTCTCCAGGGGATCTTCCCGACCCAGGGATCAAATGCAGGTCTCCTGCATTAAAGGTAGATTCCATATCATCAGAGCTTGAATTGAGGAATGACATGAATTATTCATAAAAGATTTGATTATTTCAAGTTACAAGATCATTTTGAAATACAAAATGAGAAAAGGCAAAAAATGTTTGTTCGTAAAACTACTTTATGACATTTAGGATTAGAGGATTAAGTAATCAACATGGTAAATAAAACAATCAAAAATTATTTGGTATAATATTTATTCTGCTAAGAACTTAATGTAAAATAATATTTACCTTAGCAATTACTAAAGAATTGGCATTTGTGTACTTCCCACATAATAAAAAGACTCTAAACAAAAAACACATTTGGTGGCTTGAACGATGGCATTTTCATTTGAAAACTAAAATATATTATCACAGAAACATTTTCATTTCTCTGTGCTTGATTTATTTTAAAAATATTTCTGAAGGCATTCTATAAAAACTTCTTTAGTTGTTAATCCATGTTTTTGATAAATCCAAAATATTTTAAACAAGGCGTGCATTTGAAGTACAACAATGAATGATTATGATATGTGCAAACTATTTGAATAAGGAAAGCTAATTCAGATCTATTAAAGACAAAAAGAAAAAAAGGTGCAAGAGTAACAGTACCTGTGTCAAATGTTTTCTTAACTTTGTATTTAAATATATGGGCACTATGGAAAAAGCAAGAGAGTTCCAGAAAAACATCTATTTCTGCTTTATTGATTATGCCAAAGCCTTTGACTCTGTGGATCACAATATACTGTGGAAAATTCTGAAAGAGATGGGAATACCAGACCACCTAACCTGCCTCTTGAGAAATCTGTATGCAGGTCAGGAAGTGACAGTTAGAACTGGACATGGAACAACAGGCTGGTTCCAAATAGGAAAAGGAGTACATCAAGGTTGTATATTGTCACCCTGCTTATTTGACTTATATGCAGAGTACATCATGAGAAATGCTGGACTGGAAGAAACACAAGCTGGAATCAAGATTGCCAGGAGAAATATTAATAACCTCAGATATGCAGGTGACATCACCCTTATGGCAGAAAGGGAAGAGGAACTAAAAAGCCTCTTGATGAAAGTGAAAGAGGAGAGGGAAAAAGTTGGCTTAAAACTCAACATTCAGAAAACGAAGATCATGGCATCTGGTCCCATCACTTCATGGGAAATAAATGGGGAAACAGTGGAAACAATGTCAGACTTTATTTTTGGGGGCTCCAAAATCACTGTAGATGGTGATTGCAGCCATGAAATTAAAAGACGCTTACTCCTTGGAAGAAAAGTTATGAGCAACCTAGATAGCATATTCAAAAGCAGAGACATTACTTTGCCGACTAAGGTCCGTCTAGTCAAGGCTATGGTTTTTCCTGTGGTCATGTATGGATGTGAGAATTGGACTGTGAAGAAGGCAGAGTGCCGAAGAATTGATGCTTTTGAACTGTGATGTTGGAGAAGACTCTTGAGAGTCCCTTGGACTGCAAGGAGGTCCAACCAGTCCATTCTGAAGGAGATCAGCCCTGGGATTTCTTTGGAGGGAATGATGCTAAAGCTGAAACTCCAGTACTTTGGCCACCTTATGCGAAGAGTTGACTCATTGGAAAAGACTCTGATGCTGGGAGGGATTGGGGGCAGGAGGAGAAGGGGACGACAGAGGATGAGATGGCTGGATGGCATCATGGACTCGATGGACGTGAGTCTGAGTGAACTCTGGGAGATGGTGATGGACAGGGAGGCCTGGCGTGCTGCGATTCATGGGGTTGCAAAGAGTTGGACACGACTGAGTGACCGAACTGAACTGAACTGAACTGAACTGTAGTTTATGGCCTCTTTGACTACAGTTCCAAAGTAGAGAAATCAGTCCTCCTGCTATACTGAGGACCTTATGAAAAATGTAATGGTGTAGGAGAAAGAAAATGGCCAAAGAAACCTAAGGACAGAGGCACGTTCAGCTGTTTAGTTGCCATGCAATGGGCAATTTCCTTACCATTAAAGTTTTTCCCCAAATGTAAAATGGAAACTGTTATGCTGACTTCAAAGGTAGATGTACAGAAAGCACCTAGATCAATTTCTGGAGTATAGTCTGAGACTTTGCAGTATATAAAAGTGAAGGAAGGAATCTGTTTTAGAAATTCACTTCTTAAGTATCACAGAAATCCTTTCTAGTTCTTTTTTCTGCAGTATTTAGTGTAAAGTTAGCATTGAGTTTATTCTTTTCTAACTTTGCTACATTTATGCCCTGTTTGCCAAAAGAATTGGCTATTTCAACTGTCCTGCTAACTAGTGGATGTGTAGTGTCTTCTCAGGACTTATAAGATAAATACATTGGAAAAATGTGCTTGAGAGAAAAGAGATGTGAAACCACATGGTAAGCAACTAGGGAAATGCCTCAGGGTAAAGAGCAGCATTTTAGTTTCATTTTTTGTTGAACAAATAAGAAAACGTGGTCAATGGAATAAGTGTAAATCTCCTGGGAAAACAGATTTTTCTGAGACAACCCCAGATTTTATCTAAAGTGTATGCTTAATATAGGACATAACACACATTCTGAAACAAAGATGAAGTGAACTTAATTTGAAGTGAATAGCAAACACCCTTCCCTAGGGACAGGTGTCCCCAGACTGTATATACTCATGTAAATGGAGCCTTTACAGTATTTAGGACTCAAGATATTTCTACTCATCATTTATAGTATAGATACTAAAGTCATTAATTCTGTTTTGATTTAAAATAGTGCAAAGTATGAAATAAATACTAAAAAATATTTGAAAAGAAGGTATCAGTTCTTCATTTCTCCTTGATGAATACAAAAAGAAAAAAAAAGTAATTTTACAAAGGATAATAGGCATTTAAACTTCAATATAAAACATTTTCTTAGTTTCAATTAGGTTAGTTTCAAATAACAGAAACCTATAATTAGAATATTTATCTTCCTTAAATTTTTTTTGAGTTTTACCAAAAAGTCTTTAATTGAAAAATTCATACCAAAAAAATTCTTTTTTTGTTTTTAGTATAAATCTCTTTATTTTGATCGGAGGTTAATTACTTTACAATATTGTATTGGTTTTACCATACATCAACATGTATCCGCCATAGGTATTCACGTGTTCCCCATCCTGAACACTCCACAGAGGAATGTACTTTAGTCCTTTTGACCTATGTATAATACCTAAATAGATTTGTGATAATACCTATATGTAGTATCTAAGGAGATCGATGACAATATCAGCAGTCAATTAAATAACAAGATGTTTAAGTTTTTTTTTTAATTTCTCTTAACACACTGGTTAAGCTAAAATGCATTACAAAATAGCTTTTGTACTTTGTTTCCTTGAAATATCATTTGAAAAATATTCAGGTTAATTTATTTTCTATCAAATGTCAAATATCCGGGTATTATTAATGATTTTGGAGCTTAAGAGAAAAGTGACTTTCCTTTTTCTGTAGTTCAATGGTATCAACATAGAAATAGTACTTAATAAACTATCCTTAGAGTACTTTGGGCAAGATGAAATGTTTAGTGAGTAGAAGTTAGTCTCAGAGGTGAATCTTTATCACTGCAAAAATTTTGTAAGCCTGAAAAAAATGACAGTTCAAGACTGCTGGGTTGAGGCGTATGAAGCCGTTTGTTTTGATCATTTAAAAGAATAGACAGTTGATGCTCTAGTACTGATTTAATTAGATCTTATCTACTCATGTGCTTTCTTTAACTAATAAGGATCTATATATTTATTGTGCCATAGAGTACACCCTATACTGAAGTTTTTCATCTACCATCGCACAAAGATCATACTTACCTATGAATAAGTGTGTACTACAAAATAAAAATATGGTAGGGGAAAGTTTCTTCTCAGATATGGAATAGGAATAGTGTGTTGATCAGAGTCAGTGTTGCCCCTCCCTCCTTTTGCCTCCTGTTTGGTAACCCCAAGTTTGTTTTCTATACGTATGAGTCTGTTTCTGTTTTGTATATATGCTCATTTGTATTATATTTTAAATTCCACATAAAAATGATGTTATTTTATCTTATCGAGTTAATCCACACCACACTTCTGCATGGGCAAAGCTGAAATTTGATGTTATTTTATCTTATCAAGTTAATCCACACCACACTTCTGCATGGGCAAAGCTGAAATTCAAAGTTAGGAAATGAACTAAATATAATATAAAAGCTCATTTGGAACTGGTGCTTAGGTAGCCTTCCTCCTCATCTTTAACTCCCAAAGGGGTGGGACATCTCAGACTGAAAAATCCTACTAGCCAAATTCCTATCTTTAATAACCAAGAATTTACTAAGGCATTCACGAATGCTTGAATGTCAGTGACTGTAGTTTATAAATCTTTACCCTGTCTGTACACTTGAAAAAGTGTTATGTGGAATCTGATTAACCCTGAGTAAATTACTTAGTCTTCCTTCTCCTATTTCTTACCTGTAAAATGTGAATAAGAATACAGCTACCTATAGACTTGTTTGGAGTATCTCAGTAACTTAGTAAACACCAATATTCATGGAAAGATGCCTGGAAAAAGGTAACAATAACTGCTAATTATTATGATTGTTATCATTTTGTTGTTATTTCCTCATAAACAGGTTGATCCTATACCATACCAAGACAATTCAGTCACCTTGAGGGGGAAATGGTGTTCCTCAAATAATGGTTTGGTACTCATTATCCTTTCTATTTGATTGTTTTAGCACTGTGTTAAAGAATAACAAACAGCATAATCTCTATTCTCAAAACTTCCTCAGCCCTCTGATTTTCCCAGCGTCACAGAGAGTAGGATTTGAATGGCTTTCATCTGGTTTGTCTTAGTAATAGACCCGCAGCCCATCAAGAAACAACTGTCATTCTATGGCTCTAGTTAAACAGAATTCATGATTGTTTTTTCCCCTAGGATTGCATTGCAACCATAGATGAGAATGGCAGCCTGCCAGTGGGCCCTGCCAGCTGGCTTTCCACTGTAGTCTGGGTTTTGGAGAATAGGAGAACAGATTTTTTTTTGATTCTGCAGGCCAATTTGAGCACAGTTTACAATAAAGAAGAAAACCTTTAACAACAATTTTACATGGAGTGAAGCTGTATCTTTAACATTGAAAAAATGCAGTTTTTAAATATGTTATCTTTTCCAAATGGATACTGGTAAATTATCAGCTAAAACTGGTTATTTATAATATAGGATGTTTTCCAACAGTTAACTGCAGATTCACTAAGAAACAAAATGGTAAAAATTGTTGATACTGAAATGTTTCATTCATTCCTTTTATTCATGTCTTCAATAGGCAGTACTTACTGTGTGTCTAGCACTTAACCTTAGATGAATTCACTTCATTTTTGGTGTCTTTGAATTGGCAACTTCTGATATGTTGTTGTTTCTTATACGGCGCTAGTTCTAGACAATAATGCTCACTAAATATCTCTATTTTAAAATAAAATTCATTCAATTTTTCATTTAGCCCTCTTAATATTTAAGGCTATCGATGAATTCCTCATGAGTGTTTCTAGTGAAGGACTTTGTGTACCTCCAGTGTATTCCTGGAACTAGAACAGTGCCTGGCACAAGTTTAAAAGTGCAATGCAATAAATAATTGAGTGAATAAATATGAAAATCTAAGTAATCTAGGATGCCAATTAGGGCAACTGAAGTAACAATGAAAAGCTACAAACCCTGGGAAAAAAGGTTATAATTTCAAAATCTATGTGAAATTCTCCAGATACAATTTTTCTTTATATTTATTGCATACTAAACATATATTAATATAGGTAAAATGTATATGTAAGTATAGATGGATACAACTTATATCATTTTATAGTTTCAAAAATATACTTATAAAATATTAACATTTTTCCTCAAAGAAGGTTTTTCCTTTTAGGTTTTTTTCTTATCCAAGATGATTTTTCTATTTGCAATTTAATGCAGCTCTTAAAAATGTTCTATTCTCTCTATTCAATCTACAAACTTAACATGATTGGGTTTTTTTTTAATCTGGTTTTTAAAACACTGTGTGAAAAATTTCTCTTTAATATACTTAGTTCAATATGCTTTATATTTTTGTCAATTCATTTTAATGTAATTAAAAAGTCCAAAATAATTTTAGACTTAATAGTTTTTTATAAGTAAAACAGAATATTCTAGCTATAGGAAGGCTTTTTGAAGGAAGTCATTAATTTTGTTACATAATTGAATTTAGCTCCTAGTTTTTATCTCATGCCTTTCAAAACACAGATTAAGAAAATTATATGAATAGATAGACTCCTTATCTAAATTCAAATTACCTTGTAATTGTAGTATGGTATAACCAAACACAAATGTGAAAAAAACAAGTTAATCGAACAACTGGTCATTGAAAATTGTTAATAGATCCTTTGGTAGTGATTAAGAGAGACAGTAGATAAGGATAGCTGTATTTTGGTAGTTTTTTGGTAAAATGTTTTGATAGGGAAAGTAACTGGAAGGATGTTTATTTACTTAGTTTAATTATTTCATTCAGCACATGTTAATTTGGACATTGTGCCCAGCACCCTTCTATTACCAGGGCTCACCTGGTGAATAAAGTAGACATCATACTATTCTCTTGAAACTTACATTCAGGAGGACAAGACAAACGCTAATAAGCTCAGGCGTGTCTGATTCTGCGATCCCATGGACTGTCGCCCACCAGGCTCCACTGTCAATGGGATTCTCCAGGCAAGAATACTGGAGTGGGTTGCCATTTCCTCCTCTAGGAGATCTTCTTGACTCAGGGATCAAACCCTGGTCTCCTACATTGCAGGCAGATTCTTTACCACTGAGCCACCCGGGAAGCCCATTAATAAGTACATGGGTAAATCAATATGGTGAAGCATGTTAGATTTAAGTGCAGAGGAAAATAAAACAGTCTAGAGATAGACTGTGGAGAGATAACAGCTAATTCTGAGTGAATAGTCAAGAAAGTCTTATTTGAACTGAAATGAGAAGATGCCAGCCATGTGTCAGATGCTCTAGGCAGAGAAGCCAAAGGCCCCCAAGGGAGTGTTTGAGAGATGGAAACAAGGCATATTTGACTCGGTCATGTTATACTAGGGAAAGGAGAGGAGCGAATGCTAGGTATTTCTAAGTAACACCCTGTGAAAACCATGAAAAGAGTTGGGATGTACTCCAAGCACAGTGGAAAATTGTAAACAGCATAGTGTCAGGCTCTTCTGTATAATTTTAGAAAAAAAAATCTTACATGAAAGAATATTTGTTCTGTACTTTAAAGTTTCATATGTTTAGATCTCTGTTACGATGCATTCTTGTTACTTAATTTAAACACTCAACACTGTCAAAATGCACATAATTTTTAACTTAATGAGGTTAGTCAGAACACTAGAAAGGCAATTAAAATCATTAGGCAATGCTATTTTCCTTTTAATACATTTGCACAACTGCATTTTAAGTTATTTTATAATAAGATATTTCAATTAAATAAGATCCAATTCATTTATTTACTGTATTTTTCTTATACAGAAACTTCACACATTATTTTTAAGGGTATATGTATAAGTATGTCTATCTGACATATTAATTCATTACTTCTCTAACTAGGAAGAATAGTCATGAACAGTGTTTTCTGTTCAGTCATTTAGCCATCAATATTTTTTATGATGATAAAATTATATGTTTTCTAGCAAAAGAAACTTCAAATTGAATTTGGACTTCTTAAAAGAATTTTTGCCCAAAGGCAATACTCTTCTTTGATTGATAAAGATTAGAGTTGGCTAGTGAGTTTTTGAGATTTTATTTTGGTATAGTATTTTTCCTTTTCTTTATTTTCTAGAGGTGAAAAACTGCCAAGCAAACATTATATTTAAACCCCTGAGAAGTTCAAAAGAGATTGGAGACAGCAAAGGGAGTTCTTTTATATTTCATTATCCTCTGTAATTAACATTTCTGTCTCAGCATTAATAAAACTAAGCTTTTCCTTCCTTTTGAATTTCCTTTTAGTGGTTGAGGTCTTTATTATTTGTGTAAAAAGACAATCTAGCTGTTAAAACTAGCCCAAGTACAAATTGGAGGGTAATTGAAGGAGAAAATTTGCTGCTGTGAAAATATGTCCAAATATTTGTTCATGTTGTTGTCAACAAAATGGTGATCATCAGTCCAAGCTAACGTTCTCAGGCACCAATTGGTTGTTGCTAAGTATTTAGCCTTCACAGTACTAATGTGATCACATCCCATCATCCATTCTTGAGACAGCATCTTTAAAATAAAAGAAATGTGGGTGCTGCTTCTTTACCTCTTTGTCTGAAAGTGTATTTTGCATTTTAGCTCTATGCTATAACCAATCTTTAACTTTGATCATGTAAGGATACTTATTCTTCTTTTAATATAAATTTATTTATTTTAATTGGAGGTTAAATACTTTATAATATTGTATTGGTTTTGCCATACATCAACATGAATTGGGATGGTACGGGGAGGGAGGAGGGAGGGGGGTTCAGGATGGGGAACATGTGTATACCTGTGGAGGATACTTATTCTTAACATTGGCTTCGGTAAAGAATCTGCCTGCCAATGCAGGAGACCTGGGTTAGATACCTATATCAAGTAGATCCCCTGGAGAAGGCAATGGCAACCCACTCCAGGATCCTAGTCTGGAGGGAAAACCCACGGAAAGAGGATCCTAGCTGGCTACAATCCATGGGGTCGCAAAAGAGTCGGACATGACTTAACAACTTCACAAAAACAATCTTAACATTATGTATATAACTAATCATGTGCTTTTGCTTGATCTTGAGCCCTCGGAAAAATAATATTCTGTCCTCTAACGGTTGTGGAATTTGTAGCCTTTCTGAAAGACTCATCATAAGATGTTGATGACAATTTGAAGCCTCAAAAAAAACTCTGGATATGTAAATAGTATAAAACATTTGGTGTTTTCAGTTTTTTTGAAAATAACTCGTGGGATTGTACCATAAAACAGGTACCTTGAAATTGAGATCTTACTATTTAAACCCTAGTAGTATATGTTACTAGGAGCTGCTGCTACTGCTGCTAGGTTGCTTCAGTCGTGTCCGACTCTGTGCGACCCCATAGACGGTAGCCCATGAGGCTCCCCCATCCCTGGGATTCTCCAGGCAAGAACACTGGAGTGGGTTGCCATTCCTTCTCCAATGCATGAAAGTGAAAAGTGAAAGTGAAGTCGCTCAGTCGTGTCCAACTCTTAGTGACCCCATGGACTGCGGCCCACCAGGCTCCTCCGTCCGTGGGATTTTCCAGGCAAGAGTGCTGGAGTGGGGTGCCATTGCCTTCTGAGATGGGGTTAAAAATACTGTTAGCTAAATTTATTATAGACATAATTGTAGAGAATCAGTTTTAAACTCAAAGAACTGATGATAGTCCTTAATTTTTTTCAAGTGTTTTATAGGTTTTATTCCATTTAAAATTATTACAAAATAATGACTATATTTCCTTGTGCTGTACAATATGTCCTTGTTACTTATTTTATACACAGTAGTTTGCATCTCTTAGTTCCATAGCCCTACCGTGCCCCTATCCCCTTCTCTCTCCCCACTGGAAACTTCTAGTTTGTTCTCTGTATCTCTGAGTCTGTTTCTGTTTTGTTATATACATTTGTTTATTTTATTTTTTAGATTGCATGAGCGATAACATAGAGTATTTGTCCTTTTCTGTCTGACATATTTCACTAAGCATAATGCCCTGCACATCCATCTACATTGTTGCAAATGGCAGAATTTCATTCTTTTTTTTAATGCTTGAGTAATGTTTTATTGTATACCACATTTTCTATATTTATCTGTTGATAGATTGCTTCCATTTCTCAACTATTATAAATAAAGCTCTTATGAATATTGAGATGCATATATCTTTCTGGATTAGTGTTTCTGTTTTCTTTGAATAGAGTAGAACTGCTGGAAAATAGGGTAGTTCTCTTTTCAGTTTTTTGAGATTCCTCTATGTAGACATTTTTCAAAGAAGACATACAGATAGCCAAAATTAAAGCCACAGTGATAATAGCCCTTTACTTTAGACTTCATATTAATTCAAAGCTGGAAGTAAAATATACAATTATTATATCTCAAATAAATCTTTAAAGGTAAACATGGATATATCTTTGACATTTATGTCAAAAAAGTAGGAAAGCATCTCTAAATATTTAATATTTTATTTGTAATACTTGTGTTATAGGATATTGTGATTTTTTAATACTTTCTGAATTTGTTGCAGTTTTAATTAGTTAAAGGGATACACAAATATTAAGAATTTCAAGAATTCCTGAGTGAAATGATGTTTAGGATATTCTGACCTGCAGGAACATTTTTACATGTAGATCATGGGTGTGTATATATATATATGTGTGTGTGTGTGTGTGTGTGTGTGTGTGTGTGTGTGTGTGTATGTATATGTATGTATTTACAGTCCTCATAATCTTGTATGATAAATAGCCTAAATTTTATATACTGTTAATTTAATGACAATATATAATGTAAATAGGTATACATATATTTATATATAAAAATTTCAGGAAATTTTTAGAGTCTTCTAACCACAAAAACAATTTCTTGTATTCTTTAAGCTGGGTGGCCATAAAAATACCACTTTATCTTTATTCCTGTTAAAGAATCACAAAATATATCCCTAAATCTATATGATACAAAACTTAATCTGATTAATTACACCAATAAATAGTATATTTAGTAAAAAAAAAAAAATAAATTATCAATAAATAATTATGCATCATAATAGTGTCAGAATCCTAATTAACTAAAATTGGTATAAATGAATTTATCAACTTTATTTTTCATGTTGTAATTTGAAAAGCAAATAGGAAATGCTCGTATTACATTTTAATTTTTTTTCTTAGATGAATTTCTTAGATAAATTTGCCTTCAATTATTACAAAATATCAAATCAGTCACCATCTGAAGGAGACTGAGCCCTTTAGTTAATTGTGTATTAGTTTGCAATGTGATTCATCCATTGGAAAGCTTATCCAAATTAGATGAATTGAAGAGGGTGACCATTACCCCATAAAAAATATAAAAATTAATTGCTCGCTAAGTATTTAATGCCCACCTATTCTGGGAAAAATCATTATATTTGACTTGTAGGAAATAAATGAGTGAATCTAAATGTGAACATTGTACATTTATTTAATAGTATGCATTATTCTAAAAAACTGTAAGTAGTAGGTATGTGTGGTGCTATGAATTAGGAACTACCATACTCAATTTTAATTCTCATTTGACAAGCATACAGAATTCCACAAATATTTGGGTAATGTTGGGAGAAAAGAGAGTTTTGGTTTAAGTGGAACTGTATTCTAACTTGGTTTTTGTTTTAACTTTTAAATAATGAGAATGACGAGTATTGCCCACTCACTGAGCACTTTCCATGAGCAGGTTCTGCTATAAACTCACTGCTGATCATTTTGTAAGATACACACACACACACACACACACACACACACACACACACGAGACAAAGAATGGCAAAGTTAAGTTGAACCCTTTTTCAAAATTAGGGTAACATTCATACATTGCAATTAGTTCAATTTGCATATGTCAGTCTAAGAAAGAATCTATTTCCCCCAAATTGGCTAAATCTTTTATAAATAATTTCTCATTAGACATTTGAAAATTATTTACATCCTTAAATTTGGAATAATTAACAAATATATTTCTATAAATCTCCTTGGGTTAGTGAAATCTTATAAAATACAGTATATATATTTGTATTAAAGGAAGATTACAGGTTCTTCAGATGTTTTACATTATTAAAATGGAAGAATTAATGGATCCTTTTTTGTTTTTCTTTTTTACCAGAAAGAAACACATAAGATGAGATAATGCAAGTAATGTAGCAAAATAAGGTTAAAAGTCATAAAAAAGATGAAATTGTCTCATTTCTCTACAAATTAAGTACTTTAAGTGCCATAAAAGAGGAAGCAGTTGCTCTCTACTTCCAATTTAAAAACAGACTAAAGTGTTAATTATAAGTAAAATAAGTCTACTTTCAATACTTAAAGGTAAAACAGAATGGAGATTTTTCAAAGAAATTTATCACTCACTTAATAGTGGTTAGGTTCAGCATAACCTTGAATCTATCAGTTAGGCATTAAATTTCCTTTCTGTCCTATGAATTTTGGAACAACTTTAGACCTTTACTGCATATAAAAAATGAACAATAGTTTCCTCAAAGATAGTTACTCTTTAAGGATCCCAAAGTTGTTTAGCTTCTTCTGGGAAAGGAGAGTAATCATTCAGCATCCCCAGCTTCTGAGCTTCTGATACTTTTTTGATTTAAAACAAAAATGTCAAATTTTAGCTGATAAAGATACTCTGTGTTAGATACTTTGATAGTATCTCTTTGTATCTCTTTTACTGAGACGTTTTTAGAATATTAACTTTACTTGCCTTTATAATCAAGATTTTTGTATAATATCTTCTATACAGAGTAATAAACTAATCCATTATGCCCCAAAATTTTATATTTTCATTAGTGATGAAATTTAAAGTATAAAAGTATCACTTTTACAGGTTTTTAAGAATTTTTAAAAATACTTAAATGACAAGACAAAAACACAAGTTATACTAAATTCACATTAAGAGATACTTGGTTAGTTTCTTAATTAGAAACATTGTTCATTTACGGTGATAAATTCTGTAGCCATTCATAGGGCTTCAAAAAACTGCTCCATAGATCAGCTTTTAACATCAAATTCTTTGAAAGTTTGCTTACCTGAAATTATAATTGTCAAAAAGTAAATTAAATTATTTCTTTTATTAGAATTTGTTGATTAAGAAAACTCAAGAATATTCCATATATTTGCTTAAAAATATACTTTTTGAAACTCGCAGGATAAAGCTGTATGTCAGTAGTTTTTACTGTTGATAGATGCTTGCTTATCCAGCAGGACCTAAGTGATATCTAAAGTTAACCTGCATGTTAATTTTTACAAAGCTTACAATATGGATTTGACCCAGAAATTATTTAATTTAGAAAAACAGAACTTGAGTCTATTGTGCGGGGGTGGTGCTTTGCTATAGAAGAAGTGGCTTAAAAATATAAAGTACAATTAGGAAGGGAAATTTCTCTGAGTGGAAAATTGTTAATGGTGAGGTCCCAAGGTGAAAGAGGTGCACTCACAGAAAAGTATCTCTCCTTTTAAAGTGACCTAAATAAACTGTGGAAAATTCTTCAAGAGATGGGAATACCAGACCACCTGACCTGCCTCTTGAGAAATCTGTATGCAGGTCAGGAAGCAACAGTTAGAACTGGACATGGAACACAGACTGGTTCCAAATAGGAAAAGGAGTACATCAAGGCTGTATATTGTCACCCTGCTTATTTAACTTCTATGCAGAGTACATCATGAGAAACACTGGACTGGAAGAAACACAGCTGGAATCAAGATTGCCAGGAGAAATATCAATAACCTCAGATATGCAGATGACACCACCCTTATGGCAGAAAGTGAAGAGGAACTAAAAAGCCTCTTGATGAAAGTGAAAGAGGAGAGTGAAAAAGTTGGCTTAAAGCTCAACATTCAGAAAACGAAGATCATGGCATCCGGTCCCATCACTTCATGGGAAATAGACGGGGAAACAGTGGAAACAGTGTCAGACTTTATTTTAGGGGGCTCCAAAATCACTGCAGATGGTGACTGCAGCCATGAAATTAAAAGACGCTTACTCCTTGGAAGAAAAGTTATGACCAACCTAGATAATATATTCGAAAACAGAGACATTACTTTGCCGACTAAAATTTGTCTAGTCAAAGCTATGGTTTTTCCTGTGGTCATGTACGGATGTGAGAGTTGGACTGTGAAGAAGGCTGAGTGCCAAAGAATTGATGCTTTTGAACTGTGGTGTTGGAGAAGACTTTTGAGAGTCCCTTGGACTGTAGGGAGATCCAACTAGTCCATTCTAAAGGAGATCAGTCCTGGCTGTTCTTTGGAAGGGATGATGCTAAAGCTGAAACTCCAGTACTTTGGCCACCTCATGTGAAGAGTTGACTCATTGGAAAAGACTCTGATGCTGGGAGGGATTGGAGGCAGGAGGAGAAGGGGATGACAGAGGATGAGATGGCTGGATGGCATCACGGACAGGATGGATGTGAGTCTGAGTGAACTCCAGGAGTTGATGATGGACAGGGAGGCCTGGCATGCTGTGATTCATGGGGTTGCAAAGAGTCGGACACAATTGAGTGACTGAACTGAACTGAACTGAACCGACCTATTTTAATATAACACCCCAAGGTCCAACTAGTTTGTCTCCAATGGCAAAATCTTCTTTGTATAGCTTAATACTATACAGTTATACAAAATCTTCTCTGTGTGTATCACGTTTTTTATTTTTTTTAAATCCAGTCATCCATTGATAGACACAGGCTTTTTTCCATACCTTGGCTATTGCAAACAACGCTGGAAGGAAAATGAGGGTGCATAGATCTTTTGGATTTAGTGTCTTGGTTGTCTTTGGATAAACACCCACATGTAGCATTGTCAGATAACATGCTAGTTCTATGTTTAATATTTTGAGGAGCCTCCATGCTGTTTTCCGGAGTGGCTACACCAATTTGCATTCCCACCGACAGTACACAAGTGTTCGCTTTTCTCCACTTCCTTGCTGACACTTGTTATTTCTAGTCTTTTTGATAATAGCCATTCTTACAGTGTGAATTGATGCCTCATTGTGGTTTTCCTCTACATTTCCCTGATTATTAGTGTTGCTAAGCATGTTAGAGTGTGCCTGTTGGTGGTCTATATGTCTTCCTCAGAAAAATGTCTATTCATATTTTTGCCCATGTCTTAATCACATTATTTGTATGTTTTGCTATTGAGTTGGATGAGTTCTTCATATATTTTGAATATTAACTCTTTACACATACATAATTTGCAAACATTTTCTTCCATTTGGTAGAGTGTGTTTTCACTTTGGTGGTGGTTCCCTCTGCTGTGCAGAAGCTTTTTAGTTTAATGTAATTCCACCTTTTTTTTTTTTTTTTTTTTGCTTTTGTTGCCTTTGCTTTTGGCATCAAACCCAAAACATTATTGCTAAAACCAGTTTCAAGAAGCTTGAAAATTGTTTATAAAACTTTCTAGGCTTCATATGGTATGCTTAAGTGTAAAATGCCTCAAGCCCTATACATATATTTTCTAAGCAAACTGAAAATGATATTGTCAGTTATTAATTATTGAAACATTTTTAAAAAGTTTGTGCATTAAAATCTTCAAAGTAGGAACAATTTGAAAAAGAGTAAACCACTCATTTTTATATCTCTGACCTTTTAATATATATCACATACTGTAGATTAGCTTTGCTTTGCTATAGTTTCTGTTTCAGCAAAATAAAGATAAATGCATGAATGTAGAAATCCTATTCTTTTTAAGGGAAATGACCTTGGAAAAGGAAAAATGATTCTCTGACCTATTTAAATGATTAAAAAATTACAGCACTTCTCAGTGCTATAAAAAGTTGTAAATAACATAAAACCTACTTAAATCTCTAATATAGAAAAAAAAATAGTTCAGATTATATGAAATGTTGCATCCACGAAGTTTTATTTTTCCTGGGAGGTTTCTCATAATTTGTAAACACTGATGAGTTTTTCCTTTGCTGAAGTAAGATAAAAATATTTATAATTTAGGAGTACTCCTCTTTGTAATGTGTTTCAAGGAATCTGAAAAACTCAAAGCAGTGTTTTTAGTATACTCTCAATCAAGCCACTGAGAAAGGATATGAATTAAATAAAGAAATTTGTATATTTAAAAACTACAACTATAGAAAGTGTTTCTTTTCATGGAAATAGGGGATGAATTCAGTTATATTAAATAATATTAAGGTGTTTAAACTGTAGGGAAAAAAAAGATTAAACATTATGCCTATTAAGTGCTGATAACTAATTTTATTCTAGGCATTTGTATATATATCCCAAAGAATAGAAGGAAACCTAATGTAAAAATAATTATGATAAGTGGAAGTTTATTCAAACAATTCAACCAATAGCTATGGGTACATGTGAGATGCCAGAGTGCATGCTAAAAATATAGAAGTGAATAAAACAGATAAAAATGTTTGCCCTCATGGAGTTTATATTCTAATGTGAATATAAACAGACAGATATACTAAAAAATAAAATACTGAGCATGTCCAATGGCAAAATTGCTACTGAGAATAAAAAAGGGGAAGCAACAACCACAGCAGGAGTGTGAATTGTCCCTGGCCACCCACTCATACTGAAATTAGCATGCAAGAGGAATGACATAGAAGTGCAATTAGAACAAGCAGAATTAGCTCTGTGTGTCTTCATGCAGGTAGTGATCGGACTGGGAGTGTTTGGGAAGGGGCCCTACCAGGAGAAAGCTGTGTTCTGGACTCTGTTCTCACTCTGCCAGAGCACACAGTGTTCTCCACACCCCCAGGCCATTCTGCCATTTCATTACATCTCATCCCTTAAGCTTGGATTTGAGTGCCTATTTATGCCAGGAGTTATGCTGCGTTTTGTGAATACAAAGATGATGAAGACTTCATAACTGCACATGAAAAGCTTAATTCTGGCACTTTAATGCTACCTACTGGTATTGACTCTTTGAAGTAAATTATTTAAAGGTTAGATTTTCATGTTTTGATTTGTTAAAGCATATATTTATGGTAAAGTGCTCTCAGAATAGGAATTAAACCTTTTTGTGTTTAGGTTCTGGGGTAGGGGCTTCATAAACTCAAGAATATATTCCCAGAAATTGGATATTATGATTATTTTATGACAGGAAAAAAATGGTATCCAAGTTCATGGAGTAGGCAAGGAGCAGAAAAGACTAAGTCTTCATTTATTCTTTCTGTCAAGATATGATATATTAAAAAGCCACCCCAAGAGATGGCAAACGTCTATAGTATATTAAAAAGCAGATATCACTTTGCTGACAAAAGTCCATATAGTCAAAGCTATGGTTTTTCCAGTAGTCATGTTCAGATGTGAGAGTTGGACTGTAAAGAACGCTGAGCACCAAAGAATTGATGCTTTTGAATTGTGGTTTAAAGAAGGATCTTGAGAGTCCCTTGGACAGCAAGGGGATCAAACCAGTTAATCCTAAAGGAACACAGTCCTGAATATTCATTGAAAGGACATGCTGAAACTGAAGCTCTGATACTTTGGCCACCTGATGCAAAGAGCTGAATCATTGGAAAAGACCCTGATGCTGGGAAAGATTGAAGGCAAAAGGAGAAGGGGGCGGCAGAGGATGAAATGGTTGGATAGCATCACTGACTCAATAGACAAGAATTTGAGCAAACTCTGGGAGAGAGTAGAGGACAGAGGAGCCTGGCATGCTGCAGTATTTGAAGTTGCAAAGACTCTGACATGACTTAGGGACTGAATAATGAGAGAGATTCACTTAATAGCTTGATGATATCATAATTGCCTGTATTACATGGAAAATTAATTAAATTATATGAGGATGTGTAAAATCAAAAGATAATACTATGTATGTGTATTTAGAACAACATTTCTCTGATAAAAGGACCAAGAGATCCTAGCAAAGTGATCAAGTCTAGGTGATAATGCTTAGAGATTTACATCTTCAAAGAAGTCCTCCTTTCTAGAAGTTTCATACTTATTAGAGCATTAACTACTAAATTCTCCTTTTATGTACTGATGGAAGTCTCAAAAGGCACATTGAAGCCAAAATATATAATACCGTGTGCAGTTAGGTCAGAAACTCTGATCTGCCTACCAGTTATTACTGTCGTGAAGCTACTTTTTATTTGTCAAATGAAATAAAAATGTGAGCTTGTGTATGCCTTATGGCCAGAGAAGCAGTATCAAAATCACAAGTTCTTAACATAAGCAAAATGATTCAGATGGCTGCTTACATAAAACATTGGTCTATTTCTGTGTGTAATGCTTTGAAAGGAAGGAATAATTTGAATTACCTCTCAGCTATAGAGGGAAGAAAGGCATTTCTCCAACCATTTCTTGAAGTCTGACTCCAATATCTGGAATTACTAGGCCAATAGCCACATTTCATAGAAAATATCCAAATTAATGTTATGCCTCAAAGGTGTAAGTAATTGGGTTTATTAGAAGGAGAAATTTTTAGATTACATTAGTCTTTTTTTTTTTAGTTACTTAATCTCCTTGTTTATGCAAAGAAACCAATACTTTTATATAAATCACTCTCTCTTTATATATGCATAAATTCAGTTTGGCTCTGGCAAGTGATAGAAAGCCAGAGTTTTTAGAAACTCGAAGAAGAGAATCTGTCAAGTGTTCTTTGGACTTCACAGGCTGGTGGTTCAATCTGTAGTAAATTACTTTACCCTTCTTAACTTTGGTTTTTATCCCTTGCATTCCTATGCACTAATAATGAGAAACTAGAAAAAGAAATTAAGGAAAAATTCCATTCACCATTGCAACGAAAAGAATAAAATACTTAGGAATATACCTACCTAAAGAAACTAAAGACCTATATATAGAAAATTATAAAACACTGATGAAAGAAATCAAAGAGGACACTAATAGATGGAGAAATATACTATATTCATGGATTGCAAGAATCAATATAGTGAAAATGAGTATACTACCCAAAGCAATCTACAGATTCAATGCAATCCCTATCAAGCTACCAGCGGTGTTTTTCACAGAGCTAGAACCAATAATTTCACAATTTGTATGGAAATACAAAAAACCTCGAATAGCCAAAGCAATCTTGAGAAAGAAGAATGGAACTGGAGGAATCAACCTGCCTGACTTCTGGCTCTGCTACAAAGCCACAGTCATCAAGAGAGCATGGTACTGGCACGAAGACAGAAATATAGATCAATGGAACAAAATAGAAAGCCCAGAGATAAATCCACACACCTATGGACACCTTATCTTCGACAAAGGAGGCCAGAATATACAATGGATTAAAGACAATCTCTTTAACAAGTGGTGCTGGGAAAACTCGTCAACCACTTGTAAAAGAATGAAACTAGATCACTTTCTAACACCATACACAAAAATAAACTCAAAATGGATTAAAGATCTAAATGTAAGACCAGAAACTATAAAACTCCTAGAGGAGAACATAGGCAAAACACTCTCTGACATAAATCACAGCAGGATCCTCCATGATCCACCTCCCAGACTACTGGAAATGAAAGCAAAAATAAACAAATGGGACCTAATTAAAATTAAAAGCTTCTGCACAACAAAGGAAACTATAAGCAAGGTGAAAAGACAGCCTTCAGAATGGGAGAAAATAATAGCAAATGAAGCAACTGACAAACAACTAATCTCAAAAAATATACAAGCAACTCCTGCAGCTCAATTCCAGAAAAATAAACGACCCAATGAAAAAATGGGTCAAAGAACTAAATAGGCATTTCTCCAAAGAAGACATACGGATGGCTAACAAACATGAAAAGATGCTCAAAATCACTCAATATCAGAGAAATGCAAATCAAAACCACAATGAGGTACCATTTCACACTGATCAGAACGGCTGTGATCCAAAAGTCTACAAGCATTAAATGCTGGAGAGGGTGTGGAGAAAAGGGAACCCTCTTACACTGTTGGTGGGAATGCAAACTAGTACAGCCACTATGGAGAACAGTGTGGAGATTCCTTTAAAAATTGCAAATAGAACAGCTGTATGACCCAGCAATCCCACTTCTGGGCATACACACTGAGGAAACCAGAATTGAAAGAGACACATGTACCCCAATGTTCATCGCAGCACTGTTTATAATAGCCCAGACATGGAAGCAACCTAGATGTCCATCAGCAGATGAATGGATAAGAAAGCTGTGGTACATATACACAATGGAGTATTACTCAGCCATTAAAAAGAATACATTTGAATCAGTTCTAATGAGGTGGATGAAACTGGAGCCTATGATACAGAGTGAAGTAAGCCAGAAAGAAAAACACCAATGCAGTATACTAACACATATATATGGAATTTAGAAAGATGGTAATGATAACCCTGTATGTGAGACAGCAAAAGAGACACAGATGTATAGAACAGACTTTTAGACTCTGTGGGAGAGGGAGTGGGTGGGATGATTTGGGAGCATGGCATTGAAACATGTATACTATCAGGTAACAAACGAATCACCAGTCTATGTTCGATACAGGATACAGGATGCTTGGGGCTGGTGCACGGGGATGATCCAGAGAGAGGATATGGGGTGGGAGGTGGGAGGGGGGTTCAGGATTGGGAACTCATGTACATCTGTGGCTGATTCACGTCAATGTATGGCAAAACCAATACAGTATTGTAAAGCAAAATAAAGTAAAAATAAAAATTAAAAAAAAAACTTTGATTTTCCTCACATCTACAATAGTCATAATTCTCTAAATATTCTATTTACTCATTCAAGTAATATTCATGGAATGTGTAATTTCAAAACCCATGGACTCTGTCTTATTCCATTATTCTGGTTGAAATAGTATATTTAAACTTGGAGAATTTGAGGATAAGTGCTTTTTTTTTTTTTTTTGAGTGCCAGTTATATAATTTCTAAAAATAGTGTTGCCTTTAGGGCACCTGGTACAACTTCAAAGATAACAGAAACTCAGGCCAGCATTTCAGCTAGTTTTTATGATAACATATTTTAACAATACAAAGCTGAACAGAATTCAACAGTTCATTCTTAGACCAAAATTTCTGTTAATCATTTTGTTCTACCGCTCCTAATGTAAAGCCATGATTTCCCCCCCAATCTCTAAAACATAGTTATACCATGTTCCAATCATTATTTTATAATGTTTCCAATTTACCCTGTTTTATTCCTTATTTCTATAAATAAAATAGGCTTAAGAAAATGTTGGGATTATAATAAAGAAGGACTCATGATTAAGTTGAGGGCAGAGTCTACTATTTTGGCTCTTAGAAGAATCGCTACATGTCTGGGTTGGATCTCTTACCTTGCATTTCTAGGCAATCAGTTTTAATACTTCATTAGGATCAATCATTAGGTTTTTCCAGTAGTCACGTATGGATGTGAGAGTTGGACTGTGAAGAAAGCTGAGCGCTAAAGAATTGATGCTTTTGAACTTGGTGTTGGAGAAATCTCCTGAGAGTCCCTTGGACTGAAAGGAGACCCAACCAGTCAATTCTGAAGGAAATCAGTCCTGAATATTCATTGGAAGGACTGATGCTGAAGCTGAAGCTCCAATACTTTGGCCACCTGAACTTACTCATTGGAAAAACCCTGATGCTGGGAAAAATTGAAGGCAGGAGGAGAAGGGGACGACAGAGGATGAGATGGTTGGATGGCATCACCAACTCAATGGACATGAGTTTGAGTAAGCTCTGGGAGTTAGTCATGGTCAGGGAAGCCTGGCGTGCTGCAGTCCCTGGGGGTCGCGAAGTTTTGGACATGACTTAGTGACTGAACTGACCTAAGGATCAATCAGTTTCTGATACACTGAGCAATAGTAAACATTTTCAGAAATAATTGATTTAAAATCTGAACATAGTTCATTAATGTACAATTAAAGCCATTTCAGTCAACCAAAAATATTCACAATCTCTTCAGGACAGAAAAAACTTGGAAACTGCATTTTAGGACAAAGAAATGTTTATCTTACTGGTATAACCTTCAGTGCATACATTATATTTCTCTTCTGTTTTAGCCTCCATGCAGATTCCATGCCCCCATTCACAATTTCATTAACTTATAAATATTTCCCAAGTGAGCAGTTACTTTATATAAACATACGATTGGTTTAGTGGCTTTCTGGGATTAGAATATGCCATTATTTCTTATCAGCCACTCATTTACAAAACATCTCTCAGAGTGAATTGCTTCTAAATTGTTTGTGCTTCATCTCTTTCCTTGTTTTTCAAGTAGAAAAGATAATCTTTTTCTGATTTTGCCATCAAATTTTTCCAGAATATATAATTTCTTTCTACTGTTAAGAATCTAAATTCTGACTGCACCAAAAATCATAAATACAAGCTTAGGCTTTACACATGGGGGAAAAAAAATCCAGGTGCGTATATATACTTTATCCTTGTATCCCCAGAGAATGTTACAAGAATCATTCTAACCAGATCTATTTGCTGCCATATTTCCTTATAGTTAAATATCAGTCCTTTTGTAATTTCTGCCAATTAGATATACAGATATAAGTACACATAGAGATTTGATCTTCATTATCCTCACTGAAGAAAAATGCAGATAATTATCGTCATTCAATAGTATTTATTCTTGAATATTGTCATCATCAAGCTGGTACTTCAATAACTAACACATACCTTAATATAATCCAGTTACTTTTGATTCTTCTATTGTCTGATAGTATGTCATTTTAACTTAGTCTTTACAGTGTTAAATACCACACACATACCTCATACTAGCATTACTCCCTAGATATTAACACCCATCCAGTTCAGATCACAAATATTAATTGTTCATTTATTCAGTTGGTGTTTATTGATTTCTTGCTATGTGATAGGCATTTTGGATACAAGAGAAGCAAAAACAAGCACAGCCTTTGCCTTCATGAAAACTGTAAGCTACGAAAGGAGAAAGAATAATTACATCATAATCACAGAAAATGTTAAGTTACAACTCTGGAAAATGCTACAAGAGAAAGTAAGATATATAGTGTTCTGAGAGCTTGTTATAAGCACGTTTTGTCTTTCTGGATAAGCCAGGGTTTCCTAAGTAAGGTACACATGAGCTGATAGCTAGAGGACACAGCGGAAATTAACTTTATGATACATATGGGTGAAAGAATCCTGGCAAATTCTTGCAAGAGGGCAAAGGACGGAAAAGGCCATGCTGCTAAAGTACAGGGACCTAATAATATGCTATAAGAAAAGATGAAAGAAATAGAGACCATGAAGGTTTTTAGAACGTGTCAAGATTTGTCCAGGAGTGACAGGAGGCCACTGAGAGGGGTTGAACAGGGGAGGGAGGTGATCAGATTTTCATTTTTAAATGATCATCCAAGCTGCAGTGTTGTGAGGAAACTAAAGGGACACTGAGGTGAATGTGGATAGATTAGTTTGTCATCTAAAGGAGTTTTCTGGCTTGTACAGCTAGATGGATGTGGGTGTTATTCATTGAGATAGAAAATGCACCGAGTGGGTGGGAAGATTGTGAATTTTATTTCAGACGTGAATGTGTGTTTGGAAATAAATCCTAGAAGAGATGTCTTATAGGAAATTGAATATATTGACTCAGAGCTCAGAAGAAATCATTTGTGTTAGGTCATTTTTCAAACTGTGGAAGTGAAAGAGCATAGAATAAAAAGAAGGAAAGCCTAAATCTGAACTTCGAAGTACTCCACTGTTTAATGTATGCCAATGAAGGGGCTGCTGCTGCTGCTGCTAAGTCGCTTCAGTCGTGTCCGACTCTGCACGACCCCATAGACGGCAGCCCACCAGGCTCCCCTGTCCCTGGGATTCTCCAGGCAAGAACACAAGTGGGTTGTCATTTCCTTCTCCAATGCATGAAAGGGATGTGGGTTCAATTCCTGGGTCTAGAACATCCCCTGGAAAAGGAAATGGCAACACATTCCAGTATTCTTGCCTGTAAAATGTCATGAACAGAAAAGCCTGATAGTCTATAGTCCACGGGGTTGCAAAAGAGTCAAACACAACTTAGTGACTGAACTGCATACACAAATGGACCTGCAAGTGACAAAGAGGGGGCACAGAGGTAGGAGTATAAGACCAATGGGACAGACAACCAGCGATAAATATGCTTTGAAAATGGGGGAAGACATTGTCTGTGTCAAAAACTGCTGTTATATCACCTAAAGTCTGAGAAATGTTGATTAGATTTAGTGACAATGGGAATCACTGGGAATCTCAGCAAGGATTGTTTCAATGGACTTAAGAGACCACAAGTCAGGATGATGGGTGAGGAGTCAGTGAAAGTTACAATGAACATAAGTGTCGACAGCTTTAACCTCCCTAAGGCTTCGTGATGATGAAGTTGGTGACTTTCTGGGAAAGTAAGGTGACTTAATTTCCAGGAAACCCCTTTGCCATTGCCTTATTTCTTGTTCCTTCTTTATTCTAAACAAATTAGTAATGGTGGAGTCCTAGAGTGTATCCCCACTTTGTTAAATTATTGAATGTGTTGAATATTTGCCCACCATACTGACTGTATTAAAAGAATCACAAAGTCTTCTACAAGATTCAAAGTACAGCGTAATTGATGACATCTGTGTCTGACTTCCTAATTCCATTACTTCCTGGGTGAGTTTCTATGATATTTCTGAGTTTCTTATGTGGAATGTGTGCAAGGGAATTTAGAATTGGAGTACATAAGAAAGGTAATATCAGGGATGGAATATTAGATATGAGTCAGCTATAATATCTCAGAAAATGAGAATGGATTTATTATTATACTTTACTCCACCCCCCCTTCTTCCCTTATTTCTTTCCCTTTTAAGAAATTAATACCTAATGTGTTTTCTATAATATGCAAAGTATTTGCTGATAAGTAGTAAATGTAAATGAAGAAATAATGATAAAAACACTGAAATTGCTAAAACAGAATAGCTATATCAGAATAAAGAAAGATAAGATTGAAGAGAATAGGATTAAGAAAATGCAAGTGATAGATATTTTTGAATGCAAGGCTGTGATGTAGTGATGAATAGAACATTATTAAGAAAATAAACTTAGAAATTATTCTAGAAGTTCTCAGTTCAGTTCACAGTTCAGTTCAGTCACTCAGTCATGTCTGACTCTTTGTGACCTCATGAATTGCAGCACGCCAGGCCTCCCTGTCCATCACCAATTCCCGAAGTTCACTCAAACTTATGTCCATCGAGTCTGTGATGCCATCCAGCCATCTCATCCTCTGTCATCCTCTTCTTCTCCTGCCCCCAATCCCTTCCAGCATCAGAGTCTTTTCCAATGAGTCAACTCTTTGCATGAGGTGGCCAAAGTATTGGAGTTTCAGCTTTAGCATCAGTCCTTCCAATGAACACCCAGGACTGATCTCCTTTAGGATGGACTGGTTGGATGTCCTTGCAGTCCAAGAAACTCTCAAGAGTCTTCTCCAACACTACAGTTCAAAAGCATCAATTCTTCGGTGCTCAGCTTTCTTCACAGTCCAACTCTCATATCCATACATGACTACTGGAAAAACCATATAAAGAGACACTGGTTATTGTAATAATCCTAGACCTTGAGTTCAGGAAATAAACATAAATAAGATACATTAGGCCATGGAAGTATTCTCAAGTCTCAGTAATCACTGAGGACATGCTACAGAGAAAGGCAGTCAGATGTGAAGTCAAAAGGAGCTTTACATGCAAAATACTTTGTGAGGGAGATATTTTTAATAAGTAAAAGCTTAATTTGCAATGTATTAGATATCAGGTATTGGCAGGACATCCAAGCACATATATACTAAGACAGAAAAAAATACAAACGTGTAGAATTACCGTGTAGCCACCTAAACATTTCTTCCAGTACTTCCTGGGAAGGCCCACTCAGTAACTGCCATTTTTTAACATATGCCTTGAATTAATTCAGACAAGTGAAAAAGTCCATTGCTTGAAAATATATTGCAAATCTATTTAGGTATATTAACTTACATCAGAATGGAAAGTGAAATTTTACTTTTAATTGTAAGTGAAATCCTTTTGTTTATTCTCAGGATGTGTTCCTGTGTCTGTTCTCAGATGACTTAAATAAAACATCTTAACTTTGTCATATGCATCTTGATTCCCATAGAAATCTTAAGAGTGATGGCTTCTTTTTTAGGGAACCAATTCTAAATTTCATTTCTTTATCCTTTAAAGATAGGTTTTATTTATCTATTGTTTTCCTTTTATTTTTTCATACTATTTGTAATCATACTCGTTTTAGATCAGTCTCTACTTACTTCAAGATCTAACAGTGACCAAGAATTGTTAGATAATTTTAGACTAGGAAATTCCTTAGCAGTCCAATGGTTAGGACTCCATGCTTCACTACAGGGGTTCAAGGTTTGATCCCTGGCTAGGGAACTAAAATAAGGTATGCTGCGTGGTGTGGCCAAAAGAAAAAATTTAACATAAGACAACCATATTCTTTTTTCTCCATTAGCTGAGTAAACACGTGAAAAGAAATTTAAAGTTTGAAGAATGATATTTCTTCAAAAGAGTATCAAATTTCTATTTAACATAATATTGGATATTTTATTGACATATGAGAAACTTTATTTATTTTCTCTCTAGATCTCATAATAATTTGAAGTGTATGCCTGCTTGCAGAATGTTCTATTATGCACATTTTCCAGATTATTTTAAAATATTTCCTCAGCTGATGGTAGTTATGATTTTTGTTAAACACAGAAGTCGTCTTTCTTTCCTTGTTCCAGACAGGTCTTTAAGTAAATTTTACCAGTATGTGAGTTTTAGGATTTTTTGTTATTGTCACTGTTTGGTTTTTTGCTGTGATTGAATAATAATCAAATATTTTGCAATATTTATTTGATCTGGTAAAATATGTGATTTACTTGACTCACAATGATATTATATAAAGAAAGTGATTAAACTTACAAGAATTGAAATTAATTATTAATCAGTAATCTAGATGATGAATAAATTAGCCTTATGCATCACTAGTCACCTAAGTGGGGAGATTGAAAGGGTGTAATATATTCCTATTAAAAAATATTGTGTCTCTAAGAGTCCCCTAAAAATTTAAATATCTTTGAGAAAACAGGGTATTTTGGAAAGGACACTAAACTGGACTTACCTTGGGAATATCAATTCATCTTATTTTTGGATTTTTATATGCAAAATACAGATAATCTTTATTTATCATGCATATTGTTTTAACTCTTAAGTAAGACAACTTATGTGACTTTTTCAACACTGAAAGATGGCACTAATCTTCAATTAATTATTCTTTTGCTCCCCTATAAAATGCATCCCTGAGTAAGATTCTGAGAAAACAGATTAAAGTCAGTTTTCAAAAAGATTTTGGGGAAATGATTAGGGGGTCTGAAGAAATGGACCCTTTCGTAAAGTACCGTGAAAAGTATTTCCATGGGTGTGAAGAAAGAGTTGTGTTCATATTGAAGAGTGAGGTGCATAACTGGGGACTAGAAACACAAAGAAAAGGATTTTTGTTTCCTGGGTTAGTCCCTGGAATCTATGGTGATAATAACCTGTGACCATCTGCAGCAGATGTTTTCATGTGTCTTAGCCACCAAGCAGTTTAACAAGTTAAGCCTACTTTAACAGCAACAAATCATAGAGTAATTTGTTTTCTTTTATTGATGCACATGTTATATATATGTTTCCACTTTAATGTCCTCATTTGCATAAGTTTAAATAGGCATATGAATTATAGCTCTGAGGATGATGTGCAATAGTGTACGGTTCCCTACACTTTGTGATGTCTGTTTAAAGACATATAGAACTCAAATGCTGTCTCAGAGACAGTTCTTATTTTTCTTCTTATGAAACCTGAATTGAACTCTGAGTCAAGAATGCTATTTTGTTTTCTATGTCTTTTCATACGTTATTTCATACAAACAAATATCTACATTTGTGAATCATTTATGCATAATATATTGTAACTATCCTTAATTTACATGTCATCTAACGCAAAAATACAACATGTACACACATAATACAGAAGTGAAGGTTATAAGTATCCCATGGGTAATACAGAATGAATGGGGATTCCAAACAAGTAGTGATAACATCACGAGTTGTGAAAGTGGGCATCTTAGAGGATGTGCCTTTTGAGATGTAGCTTGAAAGATGACGGTAATATCTTGAAAAAGATAGACTGGATATCAATATGAGCTATTGAAAGTTTTAGAATCAAATGATACTATCATTAAAGAGACACTTTAGGAAGATCGAAGTGGTGTCTCAGACCGGATTGGCTAAAACACAGGGAGTGATTTCTGTAAATAGAAGTACAGCTAGGGGACTATTTTAATAATACACCCATGGTTCCCAAGCATCCCCACTGCAGAAGCATCTACAGAGAAGTTGGTAAGCAGCAAATTTAATTTCCAGGTCCCTCCTATAACTCTGATTCAGTGGGTCTGAGCTAGGACCCTCAAAACAATATTGAAAACCCAAGTGATTTGGATACATAGCCAAGGTTGAGAACCACAAATTGCAATGATAAAACTTCTGACCTTTTTAAAGAACCTAGAATTCAGTTTATTTCAATCTCTCAGTTGTGTCCAACTCTTTGAGACCCCCATGGACTGCAGCACGTCTGGCTTCCCTGTCCATCACCAATTCCTGGAGTTTGCTCAAATTCATGTCCATTGAGTCTGTATTGCCATCCAACCATCTCATTCTCTGTCATCCCCTTCTCCTCCTGCCTTCAGTCTTTCCCAGCATCAGGGTCTTTTCCAATGAGTCAGTTCTTTGCATCAGATGGCTAAAGTATTGGAGCTTCAGCATCAGTCCTTCCAATGAATATTCAGGACTAATTTCCTTTAGGATTGACTGGTTTGATCTCCTTGCAGTCCAAGGGACTCTCAAGACTCCTCTCCAGCACCACAGTTCAAAAGCATCAATTCTTCGGTGCTCAGTGTTCTTTATGGTCCAACTTTCACATCCAACATGACTACTGGAAAAACCATAGCTTTGACTAAATGGACCTTTGTCAGTAAAATAATGTTTCTGCTTTTTAGTATGCTGTCTAGGTTTGTCATAGGTTTACTTCCAAGGGAAAAGTCTTTTAATTTCATGGCTGCAGAAAGAGATGGGAATACCAGACCACCTCTTAAGAGGTGTATGCAGGTCAGGAAGCAACAGTTAAAACTGGACATGGAACAACAGACTGGTTCCAAATAGGAAAAGGAGTATGTCAAGGCTGTATATTGTCACCCAGCTTATTTAATTTATATTCAGAGTACATCATGAGAAATAATGGGCTGGAGGAAGCACAGCCTGGAATCAAGATTGCTGGGAGAAATATCAATAAGCTCAGATATGCAGATGACATAACCCTTATAGCAGAAAATGAAGAAGAACTAGAGAGCCTCTTGATGAAAGTGAAAGAGGAGAGTGAAAAAGTTGGCTTAAAGCTCAACATTCAGAAAACGAAGATCATGGCACCTGGTCCCATCACTTCATGGGAAATAGATGGGGAAACAGTGTCAAACTTTATTTTGGGGGGCTCCAAAAACACTGCAGATGGTGATTGCAGCCATGAAATTAAAAGACTCTTACTCCTTGGAAGGAAAGTTATGATCAACCTAGACAGCATATTAAAAAGCAGAGACATTATTTCACCAACAAAGGTCCATCTAGTCAAGGCTATGGTTTTCCACTGCAGTAGTCAGGTACAGATGTGAGAGTTGGACTATAAGGGAAGCTGAGTGCTGAAGAATTGATGCTTTTGAACTGTGGTGTTGGAGAAGACTCTTGAGAGTTCCTTGGACTGCAAGGTGATCCAACCAGTCCATCCTAAAGGAGATCAGTCCTGGGTGTTCATTGGAAGGACTGATGCTAAAGCTGAAACTCCAATACTTTGGCCACCTGATGCGAAGAGCTGACTTATTTGAAAAGACCCTGATGCTGGGAAAGATTGAGGGCAGGAGGAGAAGGGGATGACAGAGCATGAGATGGTTGAATGGTATCACTGACTCAATGGACATGAGTTTGGGTGGACTCCGGGAATTGGTGATGGACAGGGAGTCCTGGTGTGCTGTGGTTCATGGGGTCACAGAGTCAGACACGACTGAGTGGCTGAACTGAACTGAAGTGAGTCACCACCTGCAGTGATTTTGGAGCCCTAGAAAATAAAGTCTGCCTCTGTTTGCACTGTTTCCCCATCTATTTGCCATGAAGTAATGGGACAGGATGCCATGACCTTAGTTTTTAAATATTGAGTTTTAAGCTAGCTTTTTCATTCTGCTTTTTTACTTTCATCGAGAGGCTCTTTAGTTCTTCTTTGCTTTCTGCCATAAGGGTAGTGTCATCTGCATATGTGAGGTTACTGATATTTCTCCCTGCAATCTTAATTCCAGCTTATGCTTCATTCAGTCTGGTATTTCTCTTGATATGCTCAGCATATAAATTAAATAAGCAAGGTGACAATATACAGCCTTGACGTACTCCTTTCCCAATTTGGAACCAGTCCACTGTTCCATGTCTAGTTCTAACTGTTGCTTCTTGACCTGCATACAGATCTCAGGAGGCAAGTCAGGTAGTCTGGTATTCCCATCTCTTTCAGAATTTTCCACAGTTTGTTGTAATCCACAAAGTCAAAGGTTTGGGCATAGTCAATGAAACAGAATAGATATATTTTCTGGAACTATTTTCCTTTTTTAATGATCAACGGGTGTTGGCAATTTGATCTGTTTACACTGCCTTTTCTAAATCCAGCTTGAACATCTGGAAGTTCTCAGTTCATGCACCGTTGAAGCCTAGCTTGAAGAAATTTGAGCATTACTTTGCTAGTGTGTGAGATGAGTGCAATTGTGCAGTAGCTTGAGCATTCTTTGGCATTGCCTTTCTTAGGGACTGGAATGAAAACTGTCCTTTTTCCAGTCCTGTGGCCACTGCTGAGTTTTCCAAATTATATGGTATATTGAATGCAGCACTTGAACAGCAGCATCTTTTAGGATTTGAAATAGCTCCACTGGAATTCTATCACCTCCACTCTCTTTGTTCATGTTAAGAACCCTGTGAGACAGTATGAAAAGAAACTAGAATTAGGATAAGCTAATGGTGGAAAAAGAAAAAAATTGGATTGCCATAGAAAGTATTTTAGCTATTATTAATGCCCAACATTCAAAATTATAACTTTTGCTGTTTGCAGTTTGTGAAATGCACTTGTGGAAATTTTTTTCTCTCTTATTTTGTTACTATATTTATAGGGTATTTTCAATTTATTTTCTTGCCATTTTTTCTCTTATTTGACATCACAACAAATTCTGCCAAACTGTCTCAAAATTGTTTCTTCCTTCTACTCATGCTGACTATAATTCTGAAGTTATTTTAAGATTTTAAGTCCTTTTGCAATTGCACTGAAGATTTTAAATTGCTACCATAGATATTTTTATAAAAAGTAGTATCAGCTGATCAAGAAAGAGAACCATTATGTTTTAAACAAGTTTTCAGGCTTTGCTAATCATTTCCCATCTCAAATTCTCTATATGTTTAAAGATTCCCAAATATATGACAGAAACTGATTTGTTTTTAAGCCTACATTTAGCATTTTGGTATTTAATTATGCCATGTTTTAGGGATTTTTTTTAAGTTTCTTATTTATTTATTTATTTATTTTTATTTTATTTTACTTTACAGTACTGTATTGGTTTTGCCATACATCAACATGAATCTGCCATGGGTATAACACGTGTTCCCAATCCTGAACCCCCTCTCATCATCTCCCTCCCCATACCATCTCTCTGGGTCATCCCAGTGTGCCAGCCCCAAGCATCCTGTCTCCTGCATCGAATCTAGACTGGCAATTCTATTGTAGAATTTAATCAGATGTCTGTGGGTCTAAATTAAATAGTCCTTTTTTTTTTTTTTTTGGAGTATAATTGCTTGACAATGGTATGTTAGTTTCTGCTGTACAACAACATGAATCAACTATATGTGTACATATTTTCCCACCCTTTTAAGCCTCCATCCCATCTTTTTGGTCATCACAGAGCCCTGAGCTGAGGTCCCTGTGCTATACAGCAGCATCTTAATTTAAATGGTAGACTGTGCAAAAATATGATAGGAAAAGCTAAGGGAAAAGAAACCCAGTGGAAGATTTGGGTTGCAGTTGTTTATTTAAAAAAAAAAACAAAACCATAAGGTAGCTCAGCTTTCCAAGTGAACCAGCCAGATAAGATCTAAAATCATGTATAGGACCTGTCTGTTGAGTCAGATTCTCTTATTTAGTTTCATTGAAATGTCTAAATAAATTATTTAGCCAACTGTGTGGTTTTCTAGTAAGTCATATTGGAATCATGACCAAACCAAATATCTTATATGAGTAAGTGATGATACAGGTAATGCAAATAAGGTCATTCAAAACTCCCTTTTTAATAAATAATACTTGAGGTGGGCTCACATTCGTTTATTGAAACCAACATTCCTCAGGTGATATATCTCTTTTTCTAATTCTGAAGTTCAGTCCAGTTAAATTCATTTCCCTTCTATGTTTTTGTTTATGGGCCAGCAGATATAGTTAGTTTATTGCTTCGTATTGAACTGTTCCTTTGATCTATACAGTTTTCTTTTCCTATTCATGTACATAGAGAAGGAGCATGCTGCTGCTGCTAAGTCGCTTCAGTCGTGTCTGACTCTGTGCGACCCCATAGACGGCAGCCCACCAGGCTCCCCCGTCCCTGGGATTCTCCAGGCTACAACACTGGAGTGGGTTGCCATTTCCTTCTCCAATGCATGAAAGTGAAAAGTCAAAGTGAAGTTGCTCAGTCGTGTCCAACTCTTAGCGACCCCATGGACTGCAGCCTACCAGGTTCCTCCATCCATAGGATTTTCCAGGCAAGAGTACTGGAGTAGGGTGCCATTGCCTTCTCCGGAGAAGGAGCATAGTATTCTTTATTTACAAGTGCCTTGGTTAGTTTTATCCACTGAAACTATGAAAACTCTTTTTAATTACAACTAGAACTCTTTTCTCTGTCCAAGCCTCTGCACTTACTACTTATGAAACCATTGTGTTTAAGTATTGTTTTGCCACCTCATTTATTTCTAGTAATATAAACTGGAAAACCTCTTCACAGTCTCAGTATAAATTCTCAAAGCAGTTATAACTGACCCCGTGCTTTATTAGAAACTTCTGTCTTTTATTGAGTTGAAATGTTTTCTTATATTTCAACCTATAGCTCAACCCCTTATGGCTAGACAGAACAAATCATATTCCACACAACAGCCTTTCAAGTATTTGAAAATGGTTTTATTCATACTCCTACACCATCTCTGGCTTCCCTGGTGGCTCAGATGGTAAAAGCATCTGCTTAAAATGTGGGAGATCCAGGTTCGATCCCTGTGTCAGGAGGATTCCCTGGAGAAGGAAATGGCACCCCACTCCAGTACTCTTGCCTGGAGAATCCCATGGACAGTGAAGCCTGGGAGCTAGAGTCCATGGGGTCCCAGAGAGATAGGACTGAGCAACTTCACTTTCACTTTTCACACCCTCTATGCTCCGGGCAGTTTTTCATGAGTCATGGCTTTGATTTCTTTACCCTCCTATCTTCTGAATATAATTCCAATTATTGTTTATAGTCAGGACTCTAGCATTAGCCTGAACATCACGGAATAAAATTGGACCTAGACTTAATAATATATCTGCGTTAATACCTGATCAGATTAGTTTCTCAAATGATTGTTTCATCATGGTGATGCATATTAAATATAAAATAAACTAGAAGGTGGGCTTGAGATAGAACTGAAGCATCAATTGTTGGCTAGATCAAAGAAATAACAGTTGTATGTTAAGAACTCATGTTAACATTGAACACATCTTTTAGAAATTTTAAAAGCCATTCACTGTTAAGAGATTTGTAAGTCCTCTGTAACATTTTTAAGTACTCCCATGTCAAATCCTATAAAAAATAATTTCTCTCAGAAATGTACAAAAGTAGCAATCTTTTTGGCTTAAATAAGTCAGTGATGCCATAGGCGCTCCGAGTGGGCTTGATTCCTCCCCGGAAGAGACTGAGAAAGCACTGATGGAGAAGAGCCTCTCTCTGGCTGTCCTCGCCATTCCAGGCTGGTCGCCTGCCAAACCTCGTCCCTCCCTGTAAGACTGCCAGCACCACTTCATGCAGCAAGTCTGTGCAATTTGCTTTTCTGGGAAGTAATATTAGGGCAGGGCTGAATGATTGAGAGAATCAAAAGCTACAGGCTCTGAGACGAGAGGGCTGTCCTGTGGTCTTATAAGCGGGTTACATTTTGGTCCTTTTTCAAGCTTGGGAGATAAACCTCTTGGTAACATAGAAAAGGCTTGAGTGGCTAAACTGACAGACTCTCTTGAATGGTGCAAATGACCCTCATCACAGGTGTGTTATTCATTGAGCATTATTCACCGGAGAACCCCCTAGACAAAAGCAAACAAACAAAACAATACATAGAGACATCAGTTGGCACCAAATTTCATATAAAGGATCTTCCTTATAGAATTATTTATTAATATAATGGGAAAGAAAAGGCATACAGTCTGAATGGCCAAAAATTATACAATTAATTGTAGGATATTCATTTAAGGAAATATGCATCCTGTGTAATGATGCCAAAGAAAAACCTTCAATTTCTATAAAAGTTGATGAGATACTAGATCAAAATTCAAATTTCAAGGCAATATTATGGTGGCATTTTGTTAAAAAGCATAAGTGAGATGTTGGGAGATAGAAATAATTGAGAATGAGATGTGGAAATAGGAGTTAAGGATTATCAAACAAAATTTTAAAATATTGCTAGACGGTAGAGAGGTACTGATTATGTGATTATTTTAATTTCAGTATTTGTGTTTATAGGTGTGATATAAACACACAGAATATAAAGTTATTGCTTTTGTAATAGAAGCATGTATAATTTAAAAATAAAAAACCATCGTGATGCATAATATTTCCAGATTACAATCAACAGAAACCCACTCTAGGGAACTTTTTTTTTTAATGATGTGTTGGAAACTTACCAAAAAACTCCCCAAGTATGCTGAATTCAAAATTGAGAAAGACGTCAGGGGAAGCTGAATACTGAGCGAGGCCAGGACAGCTGAGTAAAGAACTAGACCAAGCAGAATAAGGGAATGGTGTGCGCAGAACGCCTCCGCTGGTACCTTTGTCACTGGACTTTGATCTTGACACTTGACACCTCTTTTCCTATGCTCAGAATAATCACTCACTCTCCTTACAGCTTAGCCTCACTGTCTTAAGATACAAAAGTCCAAAGTGGGATGGTATCTATTACTGGCCCATAACCCATAGTATATGTCCATGCCCAAGCTTTTAGGGCTCTGCATGGTTACTGTCTGCTCCCCTTGGCTTCCGGTGGAATTGTTGTTAAGGTGCTAACTTGTATCCTACTCTTTTGCAACTCTATGGACTCTAGCCCCACCAGGTCCCTCTGTCCATAGAATTTCACAGGCAAGAAGACTGGAGTGGGTTGTCATTTCCTTCTCCAGGGGATCTTCCTGACCCAGGGATCAAAACTGTGTCTCCTACTTGGCAGGAGGATTCTTCACCCTGAGCCACCAGGGAACCTCTTCAGGTGGAGACACACCTCTAATTTTGAGATTTCTATCACCATCTTCCAATAGAAAGCTTCTTAGATGCTAAGTAATGGCATATGTTCTAGACATCAGATGTTGGAAGAGATAGTAAAAAATTGTGTTAGTATTTCTCTGGTTTTGCTTAAAATCTTTGAACAGGTTTCTTAAGATAGATTTTTATCTGTACAAGAAAGTCAGTGTATGCCACAATTCCTAAGACTCCAGAATATTTCAATAATATGTATTATGTAGCTCAGAATAGAAATGCATTCTTCCAGAGACCAATACGTGAAATAATTTATATATACATTGCCAGCCTCAGATACTATATATTAGTGTCAGTATACTTTAGACTACCATCAGGATGTTTTTTGCTCAAGAGAGCTATGAAATTTAGTCCTTTTGAAATACTAAGGAAAAGGAAGCTACTAAACTAACTATACAAATCTAAATTTAAAAATGCATACAAATATTTTTATTTTTTGAATAATAGGTAGTAGCCTGTCTTCTTTGGATTAATAGGCTTGAAAGGAAAATCCAAACTAAAGTTATGGTAATCCACAATTAGGTTAATAATGAAGCAAGAACTTCTTGCTAGTAGAACAATATTTATTAAGCGTGTTAGCTGCACTTTTATAAGATGTTTTACAAGGTCACAGAGAAAGTTATAGTTGTAGTAGCTGCCACTGAGTTGTTTTATGAGCTAATAGATGACATTTAACAGATGAACATGGAAAAACAGAATAGACATCACAGATAAATATAGGACTATATTATTTACAAATGTGTGCTATGGGATATTGGAATGGCTTAAACACATTGAGGTTTCTTTAATACAAATTCAAGAAGCAATTGAATTTTCAAAACTTCATGTTTTCCATTTCTTCATTTTATGCAGTCAGATGTAATTTTATAAACTTTGCAGCCTAAAGATCTCTAAATATGCATTTTTAATGATAGGTCCCACATAAATTTTTTTTTAATTGAGGAAGAAAAGAGCCCATTAAATAGTGTTGTCTTTTGTATGTATAAATGAAGTCTCAGTTGACAATTCAAAGCCTTCTATGATTTTCTCAGTTGAAATCAATTCTCTTTCTTCTCTTCCATGTTTCCCGGAACTTTGCTTTTACCTGTATTATCTCATTTAAATTTACATCATATGATGATGAGAACAATGATGATAATAATGAACCCTTAATGATTAGACAATCAAAGTTTAAACAGATTAGCTAATTTATCCAACGTTGTACCACTTACAAATAAAGTACTAAGATTCAGTCTTAAGCAGTCTAGTTCTAGAGTCCATACTTCCAATCCATGCACTATTCATTGAATATATATTTTCTCCTCTTTTTAGAGGGAAAGGTATCCATCTTATTTAGCAATATAACTTTCATAACAATGAAGACCATGATGACCACAAATAAATAAGATTAAAAGGAAACTAATTAAAATGTTCATTAGAGACATTATTACAGTGTGATTGTAAATAATTAATTTCATCCTTTCATTACTTTAATATGTTTTCCTAATATGCTATAATAATTAGAAACCAGTATAAGAGATAGTTAATAATAGGAATTCTGGTCAGACATACCTGATTTCAGGTCAGACATACCTGATTTCAGGTTATTTCTCCTTCACTTTATGGCTCTAACAGATTATCTATGACTTCAGTTATCTAATCATAAAATGGGAATATTATAATGGAAACTATGTTTAAGGCTATTGCAACAAAGATATACTTATTGGAGTATCTGGTAGAAAGCAACAAATAGAAGTTAGCTATTATTTTTGATCAAAATTATTTAAGGAGAGAATACTACTAGTGTATCATAAATAAAGAATACTAAAATTTATGACCATTGAGATTCTTAAAAATAATTCTTTGAATCCTTAAAGTAGACTTTTATCTATACAAGAAATTCTAATTGTGTGCACTAAAATTCCTAAAACTCTGAAATGTTTCAGTTATGTGTTATATACAGGTCAGGTCATGATTCTAATGTTTGGGGTGAATAGAATAAGTAAAAATGCTTACAAGAGTATATGTACCTGAAAAGATTTTATCTTGTTGGGTATGCTACCATGATATAGTCATATTTAACAATGAATGGTGTTTGGAATCAATTTATAGGTATACAAAGTATATTTACATGTTACTTCTGAGATTATCTCAATGTTATTGAATTTTATTTGGAACTTTTCTATGGCTTGAATCACAAAGTACTGCAGAGACAGGGTCAGGAAAAAATGAAAGATGGTGAGAATGAGGTGAAAAGTAAATGATACCTGGATTTTATAAATAAGCAAAAGAGCATCTTTTTTTGAATGTCTCTGTAGTTCATGAAAACTATATAAGAGAAGCTTAGGTCTAAGAGAAGCTTAGGTCTAAGAGAAGATAAGAGATAATATTTTTTAATTCAACATATCTTTTACTATCACTGCAGAAATTTCAATATATTTTATCTTGCATCAAAAAGTTACATCTAAATAATTCTTTATAAAAGTTTCCTTAGGGTTACACATGGAGAAGGAAATAGCACACCACTCCAGTACTCTTGCCTGGAAAATCCCATAGACTGAGAAGCCTGGTAGGCTACAGTCCATGGGGTTGCAAAGAGTCGGACATGACTGAGAGACTTCACTTCACTTCCCTTCTTCACTAGGGTTACACAAACTGAGAGAGGTACAGAATTATTTGGCTTTTCTCTGTGCAATTCTTAATCAAATAAAGTTCTCTCAACTATGAGATACTGTGATCAGTTTGCAGGTCTTGAACTGGGCTGTCACTTATACTGAATATATGAGACAGTTCTCCATATTCATATAATTTTTCCAAGCAGGTACCAGCATGTCCTGTACATACTATGTGTTCAACAAATGTATAACTAATGGAGTTACATGGCATCAAATTATAGGACCTGTCTTCAGTAGGATCTTCTATAGGACCTTGCCACTTGCTGATTATTTAGCTTTCGGCAGGTAATTTAACTTTTTAGAATGTAAATTTATGCATTTCTAAAATTTTAAAAATAATTTTCTTTGTCTCTATTAAGAAGATATTTCTAAATTACCTTTGAAAATTATAAATGCTAACCATTATAAAGCCATTTCTAAGGCAGAATGGAAAAGAAATGCAAAAAAGCAAAATGGCTGTCTGATAAGGCCTTACAAATAGCTATGAAAAGAAGAGAAGAAAAAGAAAAGGAGAAAAGAAAAGATACACCCATTTGAATGCATAGTACCAAAGAATAGCAAGGAGAGATAAGAAAGCTTTCTTCAGCAATCAATGCAAAGAAATAGAGGAAAACAACAGAATGGGAAATACTAGAGATCTCTTCAAGAAAATTAGAGATAGGGAACATTTCATGCAAAGATGGGCTTGATAAAGGACAGAAATGGTATAGACCTAAGAGAAGCAGAAGATATTAAGAAGAGGTGGCAAGAATACACAGAAGAACTATACAAAAAAGATCTTCACGACCAAGATAATCACGATGGTGTGATCACTCACCTAGAGCCAGACATCCTGGAATGATGCATTACTATGCACAAAGCTAGTGGAGGCGATGGAATTCCAGTTGAGCTGTTTCAAATCCTGAAAGATGATGCTGTGAAAGTGCTGCACTCAATATGCCAGCAAATTTGGAAAACTCAGCAGTGGCCACACGACTGGAAAAGGTCAGTTTTCATTCCAGTCCCAAAGAAAGGTAATGCCAAAGAATGCTCAAACTACCGCACAATTGCACTCATCTCACATGCTAGTAAAGTAATGCTCAAAATTCTCAAAGCCAGGCTTCAGCAATACATAAACTGTGTACTTCCAGATGTTCAAGCTGGTTTTAAAAAAGGCAGAGGAACCAGAGATCAAATTGCTAACATCTGCTGGATCATCAAAAAAGCAAGAGAATTCCAGAAAAACATCTATTTCTGCTTTATTGACTATGCCAAAGCCTTTGACTGTGTGGATCACAATGAATGTTGAAAAATCTTCAAGAGATGGGAATACCAGACCACCTGGCCTGCCTCTTGAGAAATCTATATGCAGATCAGGAAGTAACAATTAGAACTGGACATGGAACAACAGACTGGTTCCAAATAGGAAAAGGAGTACGTCAAGGCTGCATATTGTCACCCTGCTTATTTAACTTCTATGCAGAGTACATCATGAGAAATGCTGGACTGGAAGAAACACAAGCTGGAATCTAGATTACCAGGAGAAATATCAATAACCTCAGATATGCAGATGATATCACTCTTATGACAGAAAGTGAAGAGGAGCTAAAAAGCCTCTTGATGAAAGTGAAAGAGGAGAGTGAAAAAGTTGGCTCAAAGCTCAACATTCAGAAAACTAAGATCATGTCATCTGGTCCCATCATTTCATGGGAAATAGATGGGGAAATAGTGGAGACAGTGTCAGACTTTATTTAGTTGGGCTCCAAAATCGCTGCAGGTGGTGACTGCAGCCATGAAATTAAAAGACGCTTACTACTTTGATGCTGGGAGGGGTTGGGGGCAGGAGGAGAAGGGGACAACAGAGGATGAGACGGCTGGATGGCATCACTGGCTCAATGGAAGTGAATCTGAGTGAACTCCAGCAGTTGGTGATGGACAGGGAGGCCTGACGTGCTGCGATTCATGGGGTCGCAAAGAGTCGGACACGACTGAGCGACTGAACTGAACTCCTTGGAAGGAAAGTTATGACCAATCTAGACAGCGTATTCAGAAGCAGAGATGTTACTTTACCAACAAATATCCATCTAGTCAAAGCTATGGTTTTTCCAGTGGTCATGTATGGATGTGAGAACTGGACTATAAAGAAAGCTGAGTGCAAAGAACTGATGCTTGAACTGTGGTGTTGGAGAAGACTCTTGAGAGTCCCTTGGACTGCAAGGAGATCCAACCAGTCCATTCTGAAGGAGATCAACCCTGGGATTTCTTTGGAAGGAATGATGCTAAAGCTGAAACTCCAGTACTTTGGCCACCTCATGCGAAGAGTTGACTCATTGGAAAAGACTCTGATGCTGGGAGGGACTGGGGGCAGGAGGAGAAGGGGACAACAGAGGATGCGATGGCTGGATGGCATCACTGATTCAATGCCCATGAGTCTGAGTGAACTCTGGGAGTTGGTGATGGACAGGGAGGCCTGGCATGCTGCGATTCATGGGGTGGCAAAGAGTCGGATACGGCTGAGCAACTGAAATGAACTGAACTGAACTGAACTGAAGGCAGAATGACAATGGTCTTAATATCATGGAATCACAGAGTCTCTGTATTAAGAGACCTTAAAAGTTATTAAGTTCAACCACACCACTGATACTTCATTATCTTTCTAAATAGGGATGTGATGGATATGACATGCAATTTTATTTTTTACATAAGGGTTTTAGCTCTACCCTTTGAGTTATAAAGGAGTATCATTTTCAGTCTTTACTCCACTCTTTTAATCCTCATAAAATGAGAAGGAAGACTTTTATCTCTATTTTAGAGATGAGGAAATTAAAAAAAAAATAAAAAGAATTACTTGCACCGTGACTCAGAGTGAGACTTGAATCTCGACAGTCAGGATGGAGACAATCCTCAGAGTCTATAACCCTTACTTAACCAGCATGGTGCACCCTCCCCAGGTGACACAGAATATGGGAATCTTCTCTGCTCCCTGCATACAACTGTGGATAGATATAAGAAGCATGCTTTTGAATTCTGTACCATTTCAGAGTCTAGACCAGCACAGTTCCATGAAGGAAATATTCTTTATCTTTACAGTCCAGTTTGGTAGCTAGTAGCCACCTTTGGCTTTTTCCATACTCAGAGGGTGGAGTTGACTTACCATTAAATTAGGATATTAATTAAATTTCATCATTGAGGGTTTTTTTTTTAACATCCTTGTAGCTTGTTTTTTTTTTTTTTTAATATTTATTTATTTAAGGCTGTGCTGGATTTTCATTGCCGCTCTCAGGCTTCCTCTGTTTGCAGGGTGTGAGTTTCTCATTATGGTAGCCTCTCTTGCTGTGGAGCCCAGGATCCAAGGTGCATGGGCTCAGTAGTTGTGGCACATGGGCCTGGTAGTTGCAGCTCACAGCATCCAGAATGTGGGCTCATCTGCCCTGAGGCATGTGCAATCCTCCTGGACCAGGGATTGAACTGTTATCTCTTGCATTGCGAGGCAGATTCTTAACCACTAGACCACCAGGGAAGCCCATCATTGAGCTTTTTAAAAATGGTGGTGATTTAGTTGCTAAGGTATGTCCAACTCTTGTGACCCCATGGGCTGTAGCCTGTCAGGCTCCTCTGTCCATGGGATTTCCCCGGCAAGGATACTGGAGTGGGTTGCCATTTCCTTCTTCAGGGGATCTTCCTGACCCAGGAATCAAACCTGTGTCTCCTGCATTGCAGGCAGTCTCCTATACTGCAAGTGGGTTCTTTAGCGCTGAGCCACCAGAGATCCCCCTTTTTAAAAAATATTTTTTTATTTGACATAATTTCAGAGTTATAGATAGGAAAAAATGCAAGAACACAACAAAGAATTACTATGTTCACTTCACTTGGAATCCCCAGTGGTTATTACTTTGTCTCTGTGTGTGTGTCTCTCTCCCTTCCTCTCTCTCTCTTCTTTCTTCCCTCCTCCCCTCTATTTTTTCCTTTTCTCTCTCTGTCTCTTTGTGTATATGATTTAACGCCCTGAACCACTCAAGAGTAAGTTGCAGACATGATTCCTCTTTCCTTTTTCTAAATACTTGTGTGCATTTCCTAAAAATAAAGACATTATCTTACCTAAATCAGGAAATTAACATTTACTAGTCATAATACTATTATCTAATCTACAGACCTTATTCAGTTTTCAGTAGTTGTCCCAATAATGTCTTTTATCTCCAAAGCAAATGCCATCTTATGCCTTGCATTCAATTTGCGTCTCTCTTTAATCTCCTTTACTCTGAAACAGTTTCTCAATCTTGGTATTGTTCCATGACGTGGATTTTCTTTTCTTTTCTTTCTTTTTTTTTAATGTCAAGTTAATGTGTTTTTTTAAATTTTTTATTTTTACTTTATTTTACTTTACAATACTGTATTCATTTTGCCATACATTGACATGAATCCACCACAGGTGTACATGCATTCCTTCTTTTCTTTTTAATGATATCGGCCGGTTAGTTTGCAGACTATTTCTCAGTTTAGGTTTGTCCTTTGTTTCCTCCTAATTAGATATGCTTGTGCACTTTCAGTAGTGATCACAAAGCTATGACATGTCCTTTGCAGTGCATCATATCAGGAGGCACATGACATCCATTTGCTCCTTTATGTTGGCCCATTATGGCCATGTTAAGCTAGATCACTTCATCTCTTAGCCAAGGTTCTATCTACCAAGAACATGTTTGCTAGTTAAACTTACAAATCCTTATTTATTTTAATGCTCTGGTTGTTCGAGATTTGGGTAGAGAGAGCTCCCCTCAAGCTGGCCCTTATATCCTTTTGACATGACTCCATCATTATTTGAGTACATCCCTAATTTCTGACATAAGAAGGCACTTCAGACTGATATTTTATCTTCCCTGACTGCCTCCTGAAACTATTAATTTCATCAACATGCCTTGGTTTATATGAGTGAAAGAAAGGTATTTTGAAAGCAAGAGCTTAGAGCCTGGTAAACTTCTTGTTGCTACTGGGTGTCATCACTTCTAGGCCTTTTAGCAGAGATGGGTGTATGTACCATCATACATGTATGTGCATACATACCCATATATATTTCTTCCTCCCCTCCTACCTTTCTTGCTTCCTATCTATATCACAAAAGTTGTAAATTCATACTGGTTCAGGTTCAAACAAGTTCAAGTTCATTTCTAACCAACATCATGGAGTTAATTATATCTTTCCTCTTTCCCGTATTTGTAACTCCCATTTCTGACAGTGCAAGATCTAGATCTCTTTATAATATATTATTTGTTCAATTCTAGAACACATAGAAAATAGTTTCAAAATCATTAACCAATAAATCTTTAAAAAGATAAGTACTGTGTAGAATTTAATAGCTGTTTAGAATTCTCTGTGTCTTCAAGCTGAGGATATACAGTCCAAATATACAAAGTCCAAACAGTTTAAAAGGTACCTGCATTCTCCCCCTCTCCCCCCCAACACCCAGTGTGGCTATGTTATTCATTTGATACAAACACATGACTGTCCGTATTTCTGTTTTGGGTTTTTAGATTTGGGTCCCTCCCAGCAATGTTGTCTATTTTTTAAAAAAAAATATGTGAAACATAAACCATTTCCAAAAATTAGAATTTTACTAGACATTCTGTTCAGAGAAGGATTATCCCACCCTCTTCTTCCTTCATGGAACTTTTTTGTTGAATAAATAAGATAATGTTTAGATTGGACCTATTTAGATTCCAAAAAGTCCCATCTAGCTATTCATGTAATAATATTGCTTTACCTTTTCTGCTTAAATATTTCATTCATTTTCTTCCCATCAGCAAAACCAAATTGGAATGCAACTGTGCAAATAAAATTCTTATCCAGTTTTGATATTTTAAGTCTTACTGGGAACAGACTATTTTGATATCCTTATCACAGTTGATCACAAAACACCATTGTGTTTAGTTTACCAGTTAATTAATGGCCTATCTTATTACTTTAAAAAGTAGAATATGCTTACTGTCTGTGGACAAGCATAATGTTACAGGAGGAGTTATGTAGAAAACATATCAAAATAACACCTTGTTTCACTGGTGCCTTCCACATGAAGAAAACAGCTGTAATTCTATATGAAGGTTATAATTGTCAGACTGGGTTAAAACAAAGACTCTTTAGGTATGTCTCAAGAAATGAGTGGATTACATGCTTAACTCATTCTGAGAGCTAATATTTCCAGATGAAGTCATGCACCACAAAGGAAGTTGGGGGAGGAAGCATTACATCATTAGAATCACTTTTATTTTAATGTAATTCTTTTAAGAAAAAGCTTTGTTTCTGGAAGCATCTAATATTGCTGCATTTTTCTCATGGGTTATGTGCATACTTAACTCATGATACTGCTATGTGTGCAGAACTAAAGATATTCAATAAATAAGCCAGAGAACAGGTTTCTTCTCAATGTTAAAGGTTTGCAGTAGTATTTCTGGATAAAAAGTAAGGTGTTTCTTTCATTAGGAGAAATATATATATTCTCAATAAAACATCTGTATGTTTCTTTTTATGACTATGTATAAAATATTGAAATTCATTAAAAATTTAAAGTCAAATTTAATTTTACTATGATAGCATAACTAAGCAATGGAAGAAACAAAAAGGAAAAGTATATTTCTAGAGAATTCATAAATAACAAAAAATAACTATGAATCTTAATCATTTTTGAGAAGGAAATAGAGATAATATGTCAAGAGCAAAATGTAATAACCATGTAGGTATCAGCAACATGATAATCCCCCTGAGATATTTACTATTAAATATATTTTATATATTCTTGACAGAGTAGAAACATATTTTCTTATCCATCTGTTAATAGCAGTGTGAACTTAGAGTTGTTCAATATCTTCATTCAAATGGAAATTTTAATATGCGATTCTATAGCACAGAAATGCTAAACACTGATTCATTTGTAGGAAAACATTAATATATCTTTAGTGCCAGAGGGATTTTTTTTTAATTGGAGGATATTTGCTTTACAGTGTTATGTTGGTCTCTCCTGTATAGCACGGTAAGTAAGTATACATATATCCCCTCCCTCTTGAGCCTTCCTCTCACCCCTACCCCCCAGCACAGGAATTTTTTTGAGCAATATACAGATGCTTGCTGCTTGTTTATTACCCAATTTTCATATTTCTGAGTCTCATCTTCTAAATGAGGTCAATACTACAGCAGCCCCTCAAAACCCCTCAGAACCCATGTGTTCTCCATGCCACATGGCTAGGGCTCCCAGTGCCTCTCATTTTTGTACATCACCACCCATCCAGAAAATTTCTCTCTTTTCTGACCTCTCATATACCCATATGTGACCACTTCTGTCCTCACCACTAGTGAGTTGAGTGGAACTTGCTCCTGTCATTACCAGGCTGCTTTTGGTCCCTAACAGTATTCTGAACTCCAGCAATTTCTTGGGATGCTTTAGAAATCCAATTTTTATGTAAGGTTATCTTTATGAGAAACTGGTTTCATTATTCTAAATATGTACAGTTTTATGCTGACTTACAGGTACTCATTGATAATTCAGAAAGAGACATATTAGGTATACCTACTTGTAAAAAAAGAACAGAATCCTATAAAGAAAGCTGATATTGAAAAACTGGAGGCACAGGTGGAAAATTATCAGAAAACATTTTCAAACAAGACCAAATGCTAGCCTGGAGGAGGGAGGTGAGAAGTTAAAGAAAAATTAACATAGAAGACAATATGTCAGGAATTGGGGAAAATAGAGACTAAGTAACTTTTAGAAATAGCACTAAGCTGTGAAGCCTAAAATGGTCATTAGATTTGGGAAAGGTGCTTGACGTGTCTGTTACTATTATAGGCTAAAAATGGCTAAAGGACAGAATGAAAATATTTTCTAAACTGTGAACTTAGTTATGCTGTAGAGCTGGTACCTACTTTCTGCCATAGAGGTGGGCCAGTTGATCTGATGTTTAGCTCTCTAGGAGAGAGAAGAGCTCTTGCGTAGGTGCAGATGGCTACCCTAATCCAACCAGGTAGAGGGCTGAGCAGTCAGGGGGTGTAAGTGATACGACCAGCTTTCGACCTACTGAATTCAGTTTATCTCTTCATTGGCTGAAGGCTAAAGTGATCAACAAGTAAAGCCACAGCATAAGTTGTCATGCAAGACAGATTTGAACTAAGATCCCAGTTGGAGCTTGCTTCTGCGCGTAGAACCGAGGACTTCAATCCGTGTCTTGAGAATTCCAATCAGTGCCATCCATATAAGTGAGCGAATGAGCATGTAGCCATTATGGAGGCTTATTTGTTGTTAATCTTGGGAGTTAACTTCACAGTTTTGCTTTGAGAATTCTAACAGACTTGTACCAGCTTCACTTGTTCTGTCTCTTGTTGGCACCTTCTTTCTTCAGTAGAGGTGGGCTGATTTATCTCATGCTGCCTTTTACTAGAGAGGAGCTCTGGGGGGCAAAGTGTGGCTGTCATGCAGTGGCTGCCCCAATTGAAGCAAAAAGAGAGCTGAGCTTTCGGGAGAGGTAATGTTGGTAAAAGCAGAGTTTATTTTCTGGAACCACCTCTCCATCCACGTAGGATGAGCTAGTGCTGGAGCCACATTCTGTAGGAATTCACAAAATGTGACATGGCTTGACAAAGGTGATTCTATAGCCATTATCATGTCTGAGCCTGTGTGTGGCTGAGTTTCCTGGTGTGTTTGTTGTTCTTGTTCAGTCACTCAGTCATGTCTGATTCTTTGAGGTCCCCTGGACTGCAGCACTGGC